>NC_064417.1:32563697-32838697 GCF_023375975.1 Astyanax mexicanus
GTAAGAAAATTTAATTCTTTGTATTATATAAAGTGGTTTATCCTTAGAATGACTAAACCTAAGGTAACCTGTAATCTTAATCCCAATGTTCTTAACTCTGTATCAATAAAGTGATGTAGGATCAGCCTCTGGCCTTAACTCCTGATAACAAACCCTCACAGCATAATCAGTATAGTCCAAACACACCTTTATACATAACTATTTGGACACAGTGTGTGTAATTATGCCCGCTGTGTGTCTGTGTTTCACGGCAGCACTGTGTCTCTCTGTCCGTGTCTCCGCTGTGCCCCTTTTACCCCAGATGCCTGTCTTGGGCATCCCTTTAAATGGTCCTCTAGCCCTCTGTATACCAGCTTTACTCATACCTCATACCTCAGCTCAGTGTACGCCACTGGCCTTCGCTGTATCTGTGACTGTACCATGACTGCACGAAATCGCAGCGCCGATTTACTCCAGCCTTTAGAATGTGGCACTGAAACTGCGAGTAGAGGATTCCTGGATTCCAGCATTTTTCAGCCTAATCTCTATTAACGGTAATTATGTGTTAATTACCATGGGCAGTGATTTCCCGCACTAAGGAAAGGCTCTAGTACCCTGTTGGCGCCTCTAATCTGGAGAGGCATATATGGAGGTTTCGGTATGGCATCCTTCAGCACAATTACCCGCTGATGTTGTAGCTGGGCCTGTAGATCCTGCTCTACACTCATAGGCTGCTGAAGCTGCTGTCCCAGCTGTTCCTATAAATGCCAGATTGGTGATACCATAACTGGAGTCTGGGCAGGACAAGGAAATGTTGCAATCTGGTAGAGGCATTCCTCGGAAGTGGGAATTCCTTGCACTATAGGGGCAAGCATTATCCTGCTGAAAAATGCCAATTGGTAGCCCTACCATGAGATGCAACAACAGATGTGTCTGCAGGATCTCTTGCACGTATCGCAAAGCTGTTATTGTCTCTCATTCCAATACTACTACTAGGGGTGTGATGCTCAAATGTGATGGGGCAGTGTGGTGCTCCACAGCAAAGGCAGGATTGAAGCGCTCAACACAAGACCGCTATACCCCAAACCAAAAACGCCTGGATTAATCCCAATAGATTATATGGTTCCAGTGTTTAGCAGTCCAGAATTCTAGTTCATGACAAACACCACTGCAAATGAAGGCAATGGTGGTTTTCTGGTGGACATTCTAGATGTTGGGCAATTCATAGTGGGAAATTACCATCCTGTTTCTCTCAGTCCAAGGATTCTCCATCTCTCAAAGTCTGTCAACTGGGAAAAAATGTCTTTAAGTGTATCTTAGAGGCATGTCTAGCAGTTAACAATCTCTCACCAAGGGGTACACTACCTGAAAGTAGCTTCTGTAAGCCTTTTTTTTTAATGTGGAAGCAGGTTTCATCCCTAGACATTATTTGCAAAAACATGACCAAAGATTCCTAAAGATAATTTTGGAATGAGATAAGCTTGCTCTTCTTCTTGAGGTCTCTGTCGTACACCGCAAATATTGCTCACAGTAATTGACTCCATGCTACAGCTACGCCATGAAGACATTAGGTTGGAAAATGCTGGATTTTGCCTATAAATTTAAGGCAAACTTGCTCCCAAAACTGTTTTGTACAGTTTAACTGCTGGATCCACATTTTACATTTGGCCGGACATTAAAGGCTACATCTACTGACCACCATTCACCACATGGCTTTCAGTGAACCACACAGACCTACCTGTTAAACTGCCCATCCTTTAAAGCACCTGAACACCGCTGTCATCCTGAACTGTGCATTTATATCCACATAGAAGCCAAGTTTACATTAATTTACATACATATGCATACACATTGACATATACATATCTATACCTTTATCTATATCTATATTCATATATAATGTTTCTATACTGTATATTATTTTATATGTGTTGTTTTTGCATGTTTTGTGTCGAGCGTCCCTTGCCCGCCACTAACAGATACCCTGTGTACGTTTTTCAGGAAAAGACGAGCGCGCTCAGTCTGAGCAACGTGGCCGGGGTCTTCTACATCCTGGTGGGCGGCCTGGGCCTGGCCATGCTGGTGGCTCTGGTCGAGTTCTGTTACAAGTCGCGGGCCGAGGCCAAGCGCATGAAGGTGGCAAAGAATGCACAGAACATTAATCCCACTTCCTCGCAGAATTCTCAGAATTTTGCCACTTATAAGGAAGGGTACAACGTATATGGGATCGAAAGTGTAAAAATTTAAGTGGGGTAGGATACACGGCCGTCGTCCCTGATTTCTCCCCTCGTGCACGCTCCTGCTCTTCTTCTTCCTCTTCTTCTTATTTCTCTTCTTTTCCTCTTCCTTCTCTTCTTCTTTCTTTTCTTCTTCTTACTCTTTCTTTTCTGCTTCCTCTTCCTCCTCTTCTTCTTCCTCTTCTGTACTTTTTCTTCCTCTTCTTCTTCTTTTTTTCTCTTCCTCCTTTTCTTATTCTGCTTCCTTTTCTTCTCCCTCTTTCTCCTCTTCTTCTTCCTTTTTTCTTCCTCTTTCATACTTTTTCCTTTTCTTCTTCTTCAGTGCATTCTTTTTCTTGTTCTTCTACTTTTCTTAGTCCTTTTTCTCATACTACTCTTTCTTTTTCTGCCTTTTCTTCTTTCTACGCTTTTCTTTTCTACTTCTTTTTCTTCTTTTCTTAAAGTTCTGCTCTTTTTCTTTTTTCCTTTTTAAAGTCTTCTTCTTTTTCTTCTTTCCTTAAGGTTCCTTTTTCTGCTCTTTTCCTTTCTTCCTTTTTAAGTCTTCTTCTTTTTCTTCTTCTTTTCTCAAAGTTCCTTTTTCTCTTTCTGCTCTTTCCTTTTCTTCTTCTTCTTCTTCTTCTTCTTCTTTGGCTTCCATCTTCTCCCCCATAAACCCCTGAATGTTCTATTGAATGAGGAGATATTTTGGACGAAGGTGGATCGTATGTAATGTTGTATTGGCTTTAATTCCTATTCAGAATTCCTCCCCTTTCCTCTTCTCCTCCTTTTATTGGTCCCTTTTCCCTTCCCTTCTCCCCCTCCTGTCCTCTGCACACTATACTGAAAGAAAAATGATTTCTTTCCATCCTCCATCTGAGCCTGTTCTGTTCTGACTCCATCGGTCATGTATGAGTGTCCTGCTGCTCATCTACATGACCGTCCATGCCTGCGATATGAGTTCTTCACCATGCTTTGCTTATAATCCCGCCAGTGATCATTCGGTACCTGTTTGTGTTTCCAGTTTGGATGTTCTTTCTCACATTTGGTTCATGTTGTTGTCTTAACACTACACTGGACATTAGGCTTTTGGGGACACCTGGATTATTTACGCTACTGTTAAGTTGTATTTCTCTGGATTAATTAAAGCAGTTTTACTGGAAAGACTATCAAGGGAGGTATGTTAGTTGATCATGAAGTGTTTCCCCAGGGGACAGCTTGGGAACAGCCTCACCGGTATAAGATTAAAGGTGTTCTCTTGTGGTAGTGGGTGCAGATGAATGAGGCGGTCCATTTCTGAATTTTCCTCCGATTTGAGGGTCACGATTCGATTTTTTTTTCTTATTATTTTATGCCTCATAAAATTTAAATAATATATTTATTATTATTATTATAAATATTATAAATATTATTATTATTATTATTTATTAAGATATATATGGTAATGCCATCTAGTGACTTTTTTTGGTAGCAACAGTGTGCACTATTAAAACAAGCAGTTTATCAGAGCTGTGTGTGGATGGCTGGCTCACTTACATGAAGCTGCAGTTCTTCATCAAACCACTAGTCGGAGCTGCAGCAGCACAAGCCCCGCTCTCTTCACTCAGTCACTACTTCAGTACAGCCCAGCCACGGGCTACAGGGCTCAGCCAGTCCGTTTTTACTGTTTCTGTAAACAAATAAAGGTTTTAACCCCACTAACCGGATAATACAGCTCACTACAGTTCATCTTTCAGCCCAAGCAGCTAACAGCAGCAGGTTAGAACAGCCGACACGGAGTCACTGCTCGGATTACATTATAAACAGGTCAGTTAGCGCGCTGCTAACCTCAGGATGTTTATAACTACGGAGTTTAGTGGACACACCACGGCCGCCAGGTAAGTCTTTTAAAGGCTACTGAAGACTATTAAAGGCTATTAGAGGTTATTGAAAGCATTATTGGGGGGCAGAAATCAGTACAGGCTGGTTAGATAAGTGATGTGGTGAAACTGTGACTAGCGCTGTCACAGTGATGTTTATTAACGTCATTAAAACAGATTTTGTCAGGTATTGTCTTATAAATATTTACACATAACTTATATCTCTCCTGAAAAGCTTTTATTTTAGTCAGAAACACGCTTGTGTTTACTTTATCTGAGAGAAAGATGTTTTTTAATTCAATGGAAAGCAACAGGTGTAGTCAATTATAAGTTTAAGATTTTTAATCCACCTCACTGTGATCTATAGTCAGTGTTCTCAAGCCACACTGACACGCATTTCAGCGAGTTCACACGCTCTCACCTGCGCGCACCCACCCCTCCGTTAGATACAGATACAAAACCTGCGCGCCCAACCCCCGCCCCCCCTCCCCCGTTGGACAGGTAAAAAACAGTGATCACACTCCCGCCGACACTCAAAACTTGAGAGCCCTGTCTATATTTCTATAAATCCGTTTTCAGTTTCTCCTCCGTGGTTGAAAGGCAGCTGTCTCTCACACAGCAGAACTGAGGGCGGGGCTGCGCTCATGCAGCGGCTCTCTATTTAAATGAATAGGATGCGCTGTGTTGGTGCCGCGCCATTTGCGTAGCGCGCTGCGCTATTTGCGTAGCGCGCGCGGGAGGGATCGTCGATCCTCTTTTTGACTTCGATACTCGAGACCATGACCTCATTTCGATTCGATTTCGATAAAATATCGAGATCGTGACACCCCTAGTATTTAATGGCTTGTGAACAGTAAACAGGACTCGTCATTGGTCCAGGTTTTGTTATTATGTTGAATGTTGTGCTTTTGGTAACTGGGAAATTGTTGGTGATTGGCTAGAGTAAGTGACACCACTGATAGCAACATTAATGTGGACAAAACCTGGACTACATGTGGCATTTAATAGTGTCCTACATACCTCCGGGAATTATGGTCCAGGTGTGCTTTTCATATCCTTTATAGTCAAATGTTTGAATACACCTACTGATTCAAAGTTTTTATATATTCATTTATTTTCTTACATTGTAAATAATATTGATATCATCCAGACTATGAAGAAACACATAAAGAATCATGTAGTAAATTTAAAAGTGTTTAACAAACTAAAATACTCCTAAATGTATCTGGGGTGCTGTTAACTTGCAGTTCTGAGGCTGGTAACTCTGATGAACAGAGAAAACTTTAATTAATTGGTGCGTTCCTGATGAGAGCCAGTTCCATCATAACCTTTTTGATGGTCTTTGCGACTGCACTGCACAAGGGTCTGACATTTTCTGTATTGACTAACCTTTATTCTTTTACTTATTTGAGTAGTTTTTAGAGTATTACCTAAATAGAGATATTCCCTGTATACCAACTTTACCTCTTCACAACACAACTGATGCACTCAAACACATTCAGAGGACAAGGGATTTTTTAATGAACTTTTGACAAGTTCACCAAAGCTGTATGTTACAAATAAATGTCAAAAAAAGCTCCTAATAATTCGTATTCATTTGCTTTTACAGCAAAAAGAGTCCAATTCCAGTTAAAGGCCAGGTGTCCCCTATCCACTGACATCCAGTGTAGACTGTAGGAGCATGTCCAGGGATTTTTGATCTCACCAGTTATCTGTGTTTGTGTGTGTGTGCGTGTGTGTGTGTGTGTTGTGTGTGTGTATGTGTGTGTATGCAATAGGTGACCTTTTCGGATGCGATGAGGAACAAAGCGAGGTTGTCAATCACTGGAAGTACTGGAGAGAACGGCCGCGTGATGAGCCCTGAGTTTCCTAAAGGCGTGCCCACCGTACCCTACGTCCGGCCTGGCGTGGGCATGAGCGTCAGCCTAACCGACCTGTCCTGAGGGATACGACCCTGTCGAGTGCCTTAAATAATGGATTTCTATAGAACAAAAATCTTTTTTTTTTCGCCCTTATTCTTTCTTGCCCTCTTTTTTCTCTCTATATATATGTTTCTTATTTCTTTCTTCTTTATCTCTCTATCTTTTTCTATCTCACTCTTTTACTCGTGTGAATGGGAGTCAGTATTCCACTCTCAATAAAAAGAGACATTGTCCCTCCTCTGAATAGACTCACAGCGCTCTCCCAACACCATCTATCTCCAACACTACAGGGGCTGATGACATCATTCCTTCGGTGGCGGACGTGCGGAAAGCTTCGGCTGCTGAGAGTTCGTGCGGGAAAATCTCGTCATCGTCCGATTATTCGTGTGTCCGAGTGTTTGTAGCTACTGCCACACTTCAAACCTTCACGTTGGCTCAAGCACACGCCACCATCGTCCGCATCATCATCAGGATGTGCAATGTTCTTTTGTTAATAAAACCAACACAAAAAAAACGCTACAAAAATATTTTTTATGTATTTTCACACGAAAAACGGCTTTTAAAGAAATCTGCTTACATACCGGTTGCATATACATATAATATAATATATATAAATATATAATATACAGTATATACTTGTACATCTTTAATCGCTCTGTACTTTTCAAACTACTTCGTTCTTATTATGTTTCCTACTTTTTAAACGCGCCAAATATATCGCTCATCACCACGTAATTTATTCTTACCGACTTTCTGTGTATAACTTAAACTCATTCAGCTCATTTCGGTGTTAATATGAAGGTGATGAAATAATATCTAGCAATGCTTAACATTTGGAATCTGTTTGACTAGTGTTGCTGCGGATATTACGTTACTACGTTTCTACGTTATTGCGCTACTTGCTATGTTTTCATTACTACTTCCTTGTTTCACTTTGTTTTGTTTATTTATTTATTTATGTTTTGTTGCTTTTTAATCATCAAGGATCAGGGTAGCAGTTCTGATGTTCTGATAAAATAAGTAAACAAAAAAAAAAGATGAAAATGAAAACGAAAAAAAAAAATACAACAAATAATGTACCTTATTGTATTATTGCATAATGTTTTGCTGTGAATTGAATAGACGCATTACACATCAACCAACTGGTCTGTTTAAAATGCCAAATAAGTGAGTGTGCCAAATTATTACTGAATATAGTCCTATTATAATCTGTCATCAGTGTGAATGTAGTAAATACATTCTGTACGTTTTATTACTTTCTTTCTTTTTTTCTTTCTTTATTTTCAATACATGTACAGTTTGGTGGCCTAGCGTCATTAGAATAAATTATTTAGTTACATGTATTCATTTATTTGTTTAGTAATTTTTATTTATTTTATTTTCTTTGCATTAGGCCAGTTCAGCGCTAATGTTATAATTTTAACTCAGTTTTAACAGATTTTTCCCTTATACTTTCATTCCCGAAGTTATATCTTTATGTACTGAGAAACATATTGTTACATTAATTAAAATTAGATCCCAGAACATTGCTAAGAATGATCTGAGCAGCTTATGACATGGTTATGAGCACTGTTGGTCATTTTTGTTATAGGAAATAATAAATTATGCTAAAATGTGAACCATTGTGTGCTCGGAATTACCCAGAACTTTAACTATAGAGTCTTAAAAGTAAATTAGAAATTGAAATATTTGCACATTTGTATGTTTTTATTTCTTTATTTTTGCTTTGCTTCAGTATTAAATAAAAATGTTTCATTTTCAGCACAAAAGCAAATTTCACTTATATACTTAATATCACTAATCTCACTCTTACTGCTGATTTATACCAGTTTGGGTCGGTTCAGTCTCGTTTTCAGACAGTTCTGTCACTTTGTAAATGAATGTGTGCCAACTTGGTTATTTTTTGGGACTCTTTATAAATAAAAAAGTGACTAATAGAATTGTGTTGTATTTTGCATATTTATACACCCACAAACATTGTAATAAATATCATTATAACAATCATAAGAATGATGACAGAGAGCAACAGAGGAAACTCTTGGTCATCCTTTCCATCGGCGGTCCTGATGAGAGCCAGTTTCATCATAATGTTTTTGATGGTTTTTGTGCGACTGCACTTGAGGATATTTGAAGATAGACGGTGGGCAGCTGGTCAGTGGTGGGTGTTAAAAGAGCCCAATGGTTGGGGCACCATCAGTGTCAGGATGGAGAGGTGGGCAATCTTTAATGGAATTAGTTCTGATTGGAGAACAAAGAATGTGATCTGATTTTCAGAGTGTGCCTAAAACTTTCCAAAACACTGGCATCCACCCTCTCCACCATCAGCAAACATTAATTAGCAAAACCTGAAAATAAAAAATTGTGTTTTTAGTCTAGACTATTTTCTGAAAGGTTAATGCAGAGTTTGGGTGGCTGTATAGAGCTTTATATAAGACTCTTCCATCTGCTAAATTCCAGGAACTAGTAAGAATTCAGCACCTTGTGATCTTGATGTCATCATAACACAATGCAATCAAATCCTCACACCAATGTTCCTCAAAAAAATCTATTAGAATGTCTTTCCTGGACAGCAGAGAGCATTACTCCAATAAAAGCAGGTAATGTCTTTGGGATATATTTCAGATGGAACAATGACTGATTAGGTGTCCCAATACTTTCTCTCATATAGTGTAGGTGGTTAGGTATGTAGCTTTTATAAGTGGCTCAAATTGGAATTGAAAATGTCAGATTCAGCGTGTTTCTAGCTGTTCAGAGGTGATTTTAGGATCAGAGATTTAGGGTGAATTAGGGGAGAACCCAACAGACTCAGCCCCACCCAAGCACTCCACCCACAGCTCTGTCATCTGGTCCAATTTAAAAGCGAAAAGCTACTCAAAACTCATTACAGATTTTTCATAGCATCTTATCACCATACACTGGGCGATGGAGTTCCATCATTTATTTTCACCTGAAACTAAATCTGCCCTTTTCATTGGAAAAACAATGCAATATCCACGGTTAATTGGCTGGCCACACACACACACACACAGAAGGTATCAGGAGTGGGGCTTCACATGTCTCAGCATATCTTCTATTATTCTGTAACATTAATCAGCTGATACACACAGACAGTGCTAGTCTAGCACACAGGCTTTAATATAAACATACAAACCGGCCAATGACGTGGCAGCTAGCCTCATTCTCTTCAGCAGCACAGAGAGAAAGTGCATTGTACCATGTGTGCAGTGAGGAGTGTTCTATTTTCGTCCTTAAAATTCTGTTAAAGGTTTGATTAGTTTTTTAGTTTATCAAACTACAAAAACTTTATGCTTTCACTTTTAGGTGAGCTGCGACTCAATTAAAAGAAAAAAAAAAAAAACTAGTGACGCCCCTGTTGCTGTTCACACAAACACACAAATGAAACATCTGTGTCATAAATGATGTAAAAGGTCGGATTTGTGCTATATATTTACCTGCTGTGAAAATATTACAGGGGTCAGCAATAGGCGGCACGCGGCCCAGATGTGGATAATGGAAAAAAATAAAATAAAATGCTTCTCTCGTGAGCTTTTGTTTACATACCTCCCCTGTCTCTCTGTCACGCTCAGTGTGACTTTAGTTTTCACCCTTTCTCGAATTGAGCCGTGTCTCAATTCACTAGCGGGGACAGTATTGGACCGTGACCCTGATGACACGTGTTCGATCCCTCGTAAGGAGTGGTGTGTATATTTATTTATTTTTTCCTTTCTTCTTGGGTTTACCCTGCTATGAGATCAACTGTTCTGCAATTGGGTTTAACAACCCTCTGGGCTGGAGAGCTACTAGTCTGTAGCACTCCATCCCATTACACTTCATTTTCCAAAACTGAATTTTTTTGTGGCCCGCCACGTATTGGCTTGGAAAATATCTGACCCGCGGCCAAACTTAATTTCCGACCCCTGAAATATAGCCTTTGAAAAAGAGAGCGAGAGCGAGCTGCAGTTTCACTTGAACAATAATCCAGATTAAGTTTATATTCTTCAATTCTTGCTTTAAAATAATAAATAATAAACAGCTGAGTGTGAGGGTGTAATCTCACTGCTGAAGACGGAGCTTCAGTGGGGTCAGAAGGTCCATATAGACTCATGTGTGTGTGTGTGTGTGTGTGTGTTTGTGTGTGTGTGTGGTAGTGTTAATGAATGTCACACGTCTCTCTGAGATTATCCCTCTCTCTCTGTTTCGGCCCATATGCTGCTCCACTCTTCTCCAGTTCAGCTCAGAGTTAATTAGCTTTATTAAAGTCCTGTATCTGCTGCGCTCCACCTGAACCTCAGGTAATTGGGACAAATCGAACACTGGCTGTGGAAAGCAGAACCACATTAGAGAGAAAAAAATAAGAACAGATAAATGAAGCAGAGTTAGAAGACTGTGTTCCTTTTGTAGTGCCAAATACACCCATAAACTGACAAAAAAAAAAAAAATTACCCCTCAGATTGTACATCTGATGGATGGATGGATGGATGGATGTATCCAGGCTAAAGGTGTTAACAGTCTACAAGAGCCTACTTTACATTGTACCAAGTACCAGTTTAATACTTTAACAGTATAATACAACTCTAATTATTGATACTACAGACTAATGAAAAAGGTTTAAAAGAAGATTAATTATGTAATACTTTGTTTTTGTTTCATTGGACCATGGAAATATTATTGTTTGAGCTCACCACATGTAGCAAGAGCGAAATTAAAGTTTTAGAACTCATAACACAATATAGTACAGTATCTTCAGTCAATTCACTTGTATTACATTTTATTTTGGACTAATGCACTGTGTGTTGAGTGTGTGTACAGATCTGAACGAAGGCCGAATATCTGAATATTTTATATGCTGGTGCTCGCTGTTCTCGGGGACTCCGCTACTTTACTCAGTTTGACTTCTAGAGCCTGCAGACAAGAGCTCAACTTGAGAATCAAAGACTACAAACACTAAGCTCCTCCCACGTCCAAAATCTTTTAAACCTGCAGGACTAGAGCAGCCCTGAAGACTAGAACTTTCCCTTTTCTGGAGAACCATCTTAACTCCCACTGACTGTTCAAAAAATGCCCACTGTCTATACTAATGTGTTTCTTAAATCAAGGATTTTAATAAAGAGGCTTTTTATTATTAACAGCACCTACAGCACCTACAGCACCTTAAAAGTGCTCCTACCTTGGACTGTTTTAAAAAATTACTTAAAACTCATCTTTTTTCTTTAACATTTAAGAGTGGTTAAGTGTTTTTGTTTATTTTGTTCTTGTTTATTTTACTAATTTTATGTAGCGCTTTGGGTCTTTAGAAAAGCGCATTATAAATGTAAAGTTATTATTATTATTATTATTATTACATTTCTGGTAAGGTGTTCTACTAGATTTTGGAGCATTGTTCCTGCACTGTGCTGAACATCAAGAACATCAAAAGTAATTTGTGAGTCTATGTATACAATTGATTCTAATCATTGATTTGATTGATTGCTTTTTCGATATCATTAAAACAAGGATTCACTTACTTTTTTTCTGCCACTGTATGTAGATGGAGTCTCACTAAAGGAGTTTCCTTCCTTTGTAGGTCTTGTGCTAAGGTGCATTCCTCAGCAGAATGATCTAACAGATTCCCCTCAGATTCATTTTATTTCTGTTTATAATAAGGATTAATCTACAGCTACAGTAGATACAGGAATCATATTTCAGCAGTTGTATTTCGCCAAAACACTGCTTCTTTATCTTCTTCTATTGTGTAATCGTGACTATAGCCTGACTCAACTTCCTGTAACTGGTATAAAAGTCTGAACTGTTTTCACACCTTATATTTTGGTTCGAACTAAACTGAAAAGTGCAAAAGTCCAGAAGAAACAAGGCAGGTGTGAATGCACCCTTAGTCAAACCATGGTTTACCTGACTTTACACAAACACTGCCCAGATCCCAGTATTCCCAGAAACTTCTAAAGCCAAAACCAGTCAGCAGCTACGATTCAAAGCTGTGGAAGTTCTCAGGTAGCTGCAGAAGTGCTGCAGTCATTAGTGAAAGTCTGGCGGCGGCGTGTGGAGACGGAGGAACAGTGGGACTGGCCTGAATCTGCCAGAGCACATTGGAGCCACCATCAGAGCAGCCAGCCTCCGCTTTCATCCTGCTCTTTAATAAGCTGCTCCACACTCCTTCATCTCAGTCTTGTTAAAAGATGGAGATGAGAGGACGTCAAAAAGGCGAGACAGTGTTCTCCAGTGGCGGAGAAAACGCTCCGCGAGCGTGCTGTTAAAGCGACACGCCGGATAAAACGTCGCATTTAAAGAGGTGAAAATCGGGCTGCCAATTAGACGCGAAAGATAAAAAAGGATGCTTTTTTATTCCCTCACAGGTGATGCACTGTACGATGCTGCAGACTGTCACAAAGGAAGGTGCAGTTATTCTGTTGTGTAGCAAAATAATAACAGCCGTTACAGTGCGCCATATCCAGCCCTGAAGAGTTCACACATAAACAAACAATGCTCACAATGAACATTTACCAAGCAGGAACAGCAATGCTGTCGTGAAAAAAATATCAAGTATAAATCCTTTGTGTTCCCAAAAAGGCTAAGAGAAGGAAAAAAACCTTATTAACTTTCGATAGAAGCAAATGTACAAACAAAAGAGATTTCATGTTTTGGAGCATTTGTGTTGTTTCATTCATCAAGATTTTCTGAGACAACTACTTAGCACAATATGCCAAAAGGTGAAAATGAAAGTTGAGATGTAGGGCCCTAGAGTTTTTAACCTGTATTCATTTGTAGCTCCGCCCCCTCGTTACCTGTTCCCCAGGTGTTTTTCTTGTTTCCTGTTCCCTCCAGTGTCGGTTCTTTTGCATGTTTACGCCTGTTAGGTTATGTGTTATGTTTTCCCAGTTCCTATGTACTCTGTGTTTCTTTGTTTATTCAGTTCTTTGTTTATTTTGTTCTTGGTTTGTTTATTTTTGTATTCTTAAAAACTCACAGTGACAACTAGAAATGTTAAGTTCAGTCTCTAAGCATGGTGGAGTTAGTTTAATGAACAACTTAAATCCATGCTGATGTACAGCCACAAAACATGATAAAAGGTAAAATCATATGCAACTCACCTTAAGAGCTAGCCAGGATAAAGTAAAGCTTCCAAACCTGGTGCGGGTAGTTTCACCTACAACTCACTGTGAGATCTATCCAGGCTAAAGTACAGCCAAAAAACATGGGGAAGGTAGTTACATCTACATCTCACAGTAAAAACAAGCAATGCTAAAGTACAGCTCTCAAACATGGTGGAGGTAGTTTACTCAACAACTTACACCGAGAGCTACCCAGGTTAAATTACAGTCGCAAAACATGGAGAACATAATATCATTTGAATCTCAGGTGAAAGTGAGAGCTATCCAGGATTAATTATAGCTTTCAAACATGGTGGAGGTAGATTCTCACACTGTTACGCATACAAGAGGCTTACTGAAATACAGAGCAACAGAAATGTTTCTAGGGAACATACTTCCATTGTATCTGAGCTTTAATGAAGACTGCTATCCGGATTTCCCTAATTTGCAGTCGCAAATATATATTTATACAATCACCAAGTATATCTTCCTAATATGGTAAAGCCTATTTGATATTGATCTCCAGCACCCAGCTCCCTAATACAGAGACTAATGCAATTTGACCAATATATCTCTCAATTTACCGTCTATAGCAGTGTATTGATTGACAGCCCCAGGAATCTAATCTGCAGCTATGGTTTTACAATCACATTAAATTTAATGGGAAAATGTGACCCTGTCATGGGAAATGTTCAGAGCAGATATTGGGGTCATTGGTCACTGGGCCATTAGGAAATAATTAGACTCTGTCTAATTCCCAGGGTCTTTACAGTAACAGAGGTGGACCGGGTGGTGATGACCTTAGAATGGAGCTTTGTATTAAACTCTAATAAACAGGCTTGGTATATGACTTGGTAACCATTGTTTTTTTTATTTTTATTCTATAACCATTTATAGTGGTCCAGCAAACAAATGTGGTGCTGCTAAAAGCTAATTGGTGAACAATGTGTATTTATGTGGCTAACAGCCTCATCACACATTACTACTGGCATTAGACATCAACACTAATGTCACATAAGTAATGCCAATAACTGGGTTTCTCCAACATCGTAAATGTCCTTTTAGTAATGTCGGTAACTGGGCTTCTCCAACATCAGAGACATCAGGTTAGCAATGCCAGTAACTGGGCTCCTCCAACATTAGAGACATCAGGTTAGCAATGTCTGTAACTGGGTTTTTCCGACATGGCAAATGTCAGGCTAGCAATGCTGGTAATTAGGCTTCTCCAATATCGCAAACATCACACTATCAATGCAGGAAACTAGACTTCATCAACATTGCAAACATCTTTTTAGCAATGTCAGTAACTGGGATTTTCCAACATCACAAACATCACATTAGGAATGTCTGTTACTGGGCTTCTCCAACATCGCAAACATCACATTAATATTTGTCATTAACTGGGCTTCTCCAACATTGCAAATGCCACGTTAGCAAAGCCGGTAACTGGGCTTTTCCAGCATCACAAACGTCCTTTTAGTAATGCTGGTAACTGGGCTTCTCCAACATCACAAACATCACATTAGGAATGTCTGTGACTGGGCTTCTCCAACATCACAAACATCACATTAGGAATGTCTGTGACTGGGCTTCTCCAACATCACAAACATCACATTAGCAATGCCAGTAACTGGGCTTTTCCAGTTTCGCAAATGCCACATTAGCAATGCCAGTGACTGGGCTTCTCCAACATCACAAATGCCACATTAGCAATGCCAGTGACTGGGCTCCTCCGACATTACAAACTTTATGTTAGCAATGCCAGCAACCAGGCTCCTCTAACATCATTAATATTAGCAATGCCAGTTACTGGGCTTTTCCACCATCGCAAATGTCAAGTTAGCAATGCTGGTAACTGGGCTTTTTCGACATCGCAAATGCCACATTACCAATGCTGGGGACTAGGCTTCTCAAACATCTTTATCTGCATAATAGGAATGTCGACAACCGGGAACTGGGCTTCACCAACATCATAAACGTTAAATTAGCAATGCCAGTGACTGGGCTTCTCCAACATCACAAACTTTACGTTAGCAATGCCAGCAACTGGGCTTCTCCAACATCGGAAACATCTCATTAGCAATGCTAGTGACTGGGCTTCTCCATCATTGCAAATGCCACATTAGCAATGCCAGTGACTGTGCTTCTCCAACATCGAAAACATCACATTAGCAATTGCAGTAACTGGGCTTCTCCAACATCACAGACAGCGCATTAGCACTGTTGGTTGACTGGACTTCATCAGCATTGCTGGCGCTGGCCTGGCACAGCCCATCTAGCCAATAGTGAGATCTATCATACATTAAGCCTTCCCACTAAAACAAATTCTGTGGCCGCAAGTATGTTTAGCTAACTGTGCTGAAAAAAAACAAGCCCTGTGTTAGCATTTTGTATTGAACCATGTCTATGCAGAAAAGGTACCAGAATGGCTACCTTCCCTGCTCAGAAACCTTTAAATCCTGGATCATGCTGCTTCTCCATCAGTAGCTGGAGTCAGAGCGAGTACAGATGGCCATGCTCTCTGGGTGGGTAGAGTAGGTAGCACTCTCTCCCTACATCAGTCCTCATGTGATATTGTGATATTGATCAGCACAGGCATCTGTTAGCTAATGTTTCAGAGCTGGGGATCCGGTGCTTTCTTCCGAGTGCACTGTAAAGCTGCCTACTGATGCTTCACTGATGCCTACTGGCGGAGTCTGACTTCATATGTATTGGAGGAGGCATGAACCTGTTCTCACTCTCTTAGTGTTTGAAGCATTGCTAGTGAGAGGGGAAAGTTGCGAAATGAGAGGGGTAAATGTCCTTCCAAATAGGGTAGAAAAAGGGATTCAATTTAAGAATTGTTTTTTTTTTTTTTTAATAATAAAACCTGAGTGGTTACATGGAACCAGATGTCATGATGTGTTCCTTGGATAAAACAGAGTAAAAAAAAAAAGAGATGTTTTTTTGTCTCATCATTTCAAACACACACACACACGCACCCACGCACACACACACACACACACACTCAGACACTGCTCTCACATCAATGCCAAATCTCTTATGTATGCACAGACTAATCACTACACAGAAGAGGTTTCCATAGAAACCCACTTGCTGTGAGGCTGCGATTATTGGTTGTGCATTAATGGTCGTGCATTAATAAGCGTCCAGCTCCGCCCATGCTTTCTATTTTTTCATGTTGTTTTCTTCCCCATCAGTGTTCTTACGCAACTCTGCGGTTCTGTAAAGGTGTTGATGGGTCGAGAGTGCGGTGTGTAAATGACTGAAGTGACGACGCCAATCACACTGCCAGCCCGCCATCCGGCCCCCCCCACGCACTGCTAATGCTGTTTCCATGCCAACCGGGCCGGTGGATAACGGCTCTTATTTTCCCTCCCTGCACCGACACAATGCTGCCGAACTCTGAACACTGAAAAGGCTGGTACAGGGGGCGAGCGGGGGCGAGCGAGGGCGGTGGGGGCAGACATGTCCTTATCAATGGCTTATAAAAAGCTTCTGTGGACGACAGGTGGTCAGTCAGACATGCTGAAACGCTGATTGCAAAACACAGCGTTTCTAAGCCTTTAATGACAACTCTATTAAATGTGGAATTTGGTGGTGCAGTAATCTGGTGATCATAGTGCTAGTGGTACGGTGGTTAGGTGGGGATTTAGATGTGACAAGGTAGTTATAATTGTGTGGAGTAATGTGGTGATAATGGTGTGGTAAGCTGTTGATAATGCAGTATAAGGTACTGATAATGGCATGATAATATGATACTGTATGGTGGTGAAATGGTGTGGTAAAGTGTTGATAATAGCATGGTAATTTGTTGAGGTGGAGGTTTCAGCTGGGTGATAATGGTGAAAAAATTTCAATAATGTAGTGGTAATGCGGTAAGATGGTGAAAATGGTCTGGTAAGGTGACAAGGTGGATATTTCAGCTTGGCAAGATGGTAGTGCAATGGTGATAATAGTGTGGTAATAGGGTAAAAATAGTGTGGAAAAGTGTTAAGATACATTAGTGATAATGCAGTGGAAAAATGGCATGGTGATTATTTCAGCTTCATAAAATGGTGATAGAGTGCTGTGTCAATGTGGTAAGATGGTAATGACGGTGTGATAAGATGGCAAGATGGTGATAATGCAGTTGTAATGTGGTAAGATGGTGAGAATGGTAAGGTAAGGTGGTGATAATGGTATGGTAATGTAGTAAGAATGGTGTGGTAATGTGGTGAGTGGTGTGGTAAGGTTGTAAGATGGTGATAATGCAGTGGTAATGCGGTAAGATGGTGAGAATGATGTGGGGAGGAGGTAAATACGATGTGGTTATGTGGTCAGGTGGTGATAATGGTGTGGTAAGGTGGTAAGATGGTGATAATGCAGTGACAATGTGGTAAGCTGGTGAAATGGTGTGGTAATGTGGTGATTATGGTGTGATAAACTGATGATTATGGTGTGGTCATGTGGTCAGATGCTGATAATACAGTGGTAAGGTGATAATATGGTGTGAATGGTGTGGTAATGTGTTGATTATGGTGAGATAATGTGGTGATAATGGTGTGGTAAGGTGGTAAAATGGTGATATGCTGTGGCAATATTGTAATCTGGTGATAAAGGTGTGGTCATGTGGTGATAATGGTGTGGTAAGATTGTGATAATGCAGTGGTAATGTGGTAAGATGGTGAATATGGTGTGATAAGGTGGTCAGATGGTGAGAATGGAGTGGTAAAGTGGTGAATATGGTGAGGTAATGTGGTGATTATGGTGTGGTAATGTGGTAAGATGCTGATAATGCAGCGGTAAGGTGGTAAGATGGTGAGAATGGTGTGGTAAAGTGGTGAATATGGTGTGGTAATGTGAACAGGTCACTACAGGTTTAATTGTAGGGCTCTACCTGAGCTCAGTGAATTCCGTCTGGAACGTCTATGGGAATAACTGTAGAGGAAATACAGTAGATTGAATTATCTGACTTTTTCTTTGCCGATTTTTAGCCGAGTCGGTCCATAGTCCCTTAATAGCCCACATTGTTCATGCTCACTTACACACACACACACACACAGCAGCAGCAGCAGCTGCAAGTTAAATGGCGTGTCTCTCAGCGGGAGTGATGTGTGATTGGTGTCTGTCCGAGGCTCGGCAGGAGTGTATCATTTTCTGCTCTTCAGCTGAAAGAAGACAGAAGGCCGTTAGCTAAAAGCCTGGAGAAAAGAAGCGGCCGGCAGCTTTATTCTGTTCTCCCGGTTCTCTCCTCCGGCTCTACAGCTTAAAAACAGCCATTACCGTCTCCCTCAGGGGAAACATGAGCAGAGACCATGGGCTTCAATACGAACTGTCTGACTGAGTGTTTGTACAATTTCTTCTCTACTCACCTTAATTTCCATGACAAAAAAGGATAGGGGGTACCCATCTTTGTTTCCTTTGTGTAGAACTTCCTGTGGAACAGCAGTTCCATTCATATAGTTTACATGCACATTGGTAATAATATGCTTAATAAAAGGGATTCCTAATAACTGGAAATAGCAGAATTGTGAACTGTAAAAGATGGCTGTGTTAAGAACATACCTCAAAAAGATGAGAGTGTTAGGAACACACCTCAAAAACCCAGAAAGTTTGCAAAATGTCTTCAAATGCATCCAGTGATCTCACACCAAGAGGTACACTACCTAAAACCTGTATGTGGTACCTAGCACCATGTTGGCAGCAGATCATTTAAGTCCTGTAAGTTGTGAGATGGGCGGAGCCTCCTTGCTCATTCGCCAGATGTCTTTCCTTACAACACTTTTGGTAGGAATTTTGGTAGATACTTTTTTTATTAACCACTACATATCCTAAAGATCCAGTTGTCTAGAATATCAGAGAGGTATATGTTTGAGTAAAGTGAACATTGTTGTTTTATTCTATAAACTATGGACAGCATTTCCCCAAAATTCCAAATAAAAATATTGTCATTCAGAGCATTTATTTGCAGAAAAAAAAAAATGACTGAAATAACAAAAAAGATGCAGAGCTTTCAGACCTTAAATAATGCAAAGAAAACAAGTTCATATTCATAAAGTTTTAATTGTTCAGAAATCAATATTTGATGGAATAACCCTGGTTTTTAATCTCCTCCACCAGTCTTACACACTGCTTTTGGATTACTTTATGCCACTCCCGGTACAACAATTCAAGCAGTTTATCTTGGTTTGATGGCTTGTGATCATCCATCTTTATCTTGATTATATTCCAGAGATTTTTAGTTTGGTAAAATCAAAGTAACTCATAATTTTTAAGTGATCTTTTATTTTTTTCCAGAGCTGGTAATATGGACATATAAGACAACAAAATGATCTGACATTATAAAACAAACAAGTACATAAGGAAAAACACATAGTCTGTGTATATCAGACGACCTTAAGCCCTCTGGGGGAGCAACAAAGGTGTGAGAATATTTTCTCTAATTAGTGTAATCTACCATATATTACCATATATCGCCCAATCTGACACTAATCCTGTTAGTGCGTGCATTTGTGTGTGTTTATATTTTCAGTGGGTTAAAATATCTTTAGGAAAATGAAAACATGAAGATTTTGAGGCTGCCCATACTTCTCTCCTGGAGGTGCCATAATTTTATGCTGTATAAAAAGTGGACTAGCTTTTTTTCATCGCTGTCCAGTTAAAAAACAAGTATCTCCATTTACATTTTTAGTTTTCTACATATTTTAAACAGGAAAATTATTCCTTACATTATGTTAAAATTTCTTGATGAGTGGACCAATAGAAATTCTCCAAAATTACCAAAAAAACTTCCATTGAAAGTTAATAAGATTTTATTTTGGACATACATGTTTTTTCATTGGACAGCATTGTAATCTACTTAACTGAATCAATGCACCAACAGTACAACATTACAAGATGCTTCACTACACTCATATGTTGTTAATGTGCTACTGATACTCAACGTTTATTACACGTTTATAAAGGACCATTTAAAATAAGGTCTTACCCACCTTATGACACCTGAGATGGGGGATGGCCATCTTTTTGGCACATCAAAGCACGTTATCTACATATTTTCATAGCTAATGAGATCAATTACATTGAACAATTACCTGAAGCTCTAATACAGGATATAGTATAGAGGTTAGATCGGGCCCAAAAAAATCCGACCCGACCCAGCCCGAGCCCGTACTGGTTTTGCCCGAGCCCGACCCAACCCGAACCATAAACTGTCTATACTGAAACACTGAAGCATAGTATTATAGTTCAATAGTTTTGAAGCAAAATATTATTTAATTAAAATGATTTTTAAGAACAGCTACACACAGTGCTGCCAGTCAAACATTTTTCATTTTAGTTTAATTTTATGTTGTTTTTATTTTTTCTCCTACAGTTCAGTAAGTTTTAATTCGTGCTAGTTTTTATTAGTTTTCACACATCTTATCAGAGAGATCAATCTAAGAAACAAACGAGAGAGAGAGAGAGAGAGAGAGAGAGAGATTTGCGTGTTCTGGTGTATGAGCTACTCACAGGTAAATGTTCTCACACACTGTATCTCCTGTTTCTCTTTTATCTCCATCGCGCTCATACTGTAATCCCATACATAACTCTGCAGTGTCTCAGTGTTTTCTGTTAGATTTTGCAGCTAGCGCGAGCTCTTTACACAAAAACAAATGCCACGGGCCGCGAGGTGCCGCACGCTGCCGCTGTTGTGCCGTATCTGACTCCCTGTTGAATCCGACTCCGCTTTGCGAACAGAATTGGCACAACACCGCCCGCTGTACAACTACGGAAGTGAAAACAGCGCTTATAAATAAATGAGGGTGTTTTATCAGTAATTTCAGTTTGTTTTAGTTAGTTTTATAAACACACAATACAGTTCCAATTAGTTACGTTTTTTCTTTTAATTATCGTTTTTATTAGATTCAGTTAACACAAATGTTTTTTCATATTCAGTTTTTGTTATTTCGTTCATTTTCGTAAACAATAATAATTGGTTACTTAGCAACATTGTGATCACACCAGAGCTTTATACAAAATAAAAATAGAATTAAAAAACAGATGTCTACATCTCAGACTATTTTCTGGAGCCCGACCCGGCCCGAGGAATGAGGTGGTAAAGATTTACCACCTCATTCCTCGGGTCAGGTCGGGTTCGGGCAAAAAAATCTAAGCTCTAATATAGTATACTATTTAAATTATGCAAAAGGAAAGCTTCAAGATTGCCTGATGAATTTAAATGAATTATATTTTTTAAATCAAATGGAATGAAAATGGAATGTAAACATCATTATTAATCATCTCCAAACATTTCTCCATACGCTCTGTGATCTCTGAGACAGATGTGTTTCTGAATTGATCTGGTTTAAATGAAGCCTGAATAGAAGTCTAAAAAAAGTGAAGAATATGAAAAGCGATCAGACGGAGGAATAATGGAACAGGTGTTGTGAGCCGAGCCGCGCCGTTGTTCTGCAGAACCACCTGCTGAACAGAGCCCAGAGTTCACCCTGAATTATACAACCAAACAAAAGCAGCTATGAGCAGCAGATTTGCATAAATTAATCAGTTTGTTTCACACACCTCCTCCAGTCTGATTCAGCGCTCTCAGTGTGAGGCGTGCTGAGGATGTGAGGCGTGTTGAGGATGTGAGGTATAATCCAGGAGCTCCTACTGTTTCCTGCCATTGACCTCTTTAGCAATCAGCTCCTGGGTAAGTAGCCCCGCCCACAAAATGACAAAACTGTATGACTTCATTTCCAGCTCCAGGAGCGGTGCAGTGCAAAGAATAGGGCTGGATTACAGGTAATGTACCTGTTCTTTATACAGGTGATCAGCCGCCCCCACACACACAGTTTATACTGTATAGGAATCTCTACAGAGAAGCACTGACCAATAGAATAAGGTGCTAGTATTGAGCTGTGGAACAGTGGAACTGTGTTCTTTGGAATGATGGAGCTCCATCCAAAACTATTGGGACTATAAGTTGTAGTAACATCTAGTTTTCCACTGAGACAATAAAAAACAGTTTAGTTTAATTTAGCTCACTTAAACTTAATTCAGGTAAATTTATTATACTTTCATCCTCAAAGAAATCCAGAAAAAGAATTCTCTTAAATTCAGTTTGGTTCAAGTTTGGTATAATGTGAAATAATGTTTAATTCAATTAAATTCAATCCAATCCAATTTAATTCCATTCCATACAAATAAATACAATTTCAATTCATTCATACCAGTTCAGTTTAGGTCAGCTGAACTTATCTCACATCAGTTCTGCAGGTCGGTTCATTTGATCTGATTTGATTTGTTGTCACCAGTGTTCATACAACTTATTAAAATTCTGTTCTCAAAGAAATCCAAACAAACTGATTAGAAAACGTCAGTTCAGTTAAATTCAATTTGGTTTGATATGGTATGTTTTGAATCAAATCAAATTGATTCAGTTCAGTTCATTTAGGTTCAGTTCATCTCAACTCAATTCAGTTTTGCTGGTCAGTTCAAATCGAATAGTAAAATTTAATTTGATCTGATTTGTTGTAAATTAAATTTGATTCGATTCACTTCAATATGTTTTAATTGATTTCAGTTAAGCAATATTCATATACTTTTCATATACAGTTTACATTTTATTGGCTTTGCTTAATCTGTTTAATTTATTTTAAATCACTTTTCTTCAGTTGATTTAAATTTAATATAATTTAGTTTCATTCCAGTTTCATTTAAAGTACTTTTTACAGAAACTAGCAAAACGTACAGAAACTTTTAAAAATTTAGACTCCTTTAACTTGACCAGTGAAATCATTTTAAATGCACTTATTATATTTCTCACATTCTCAGTTCCAGACATTTAATTTTGGACACTAAAAAAAATAACTGAACTGACTTTATTCAAACAGATTGTCCGGATTGTCTTGGAAAAATAGTAGGGTTATAATCTTTAATATAAAATCTTAAATTGTTTATATCTTACATTAGACATCCTGTATTATTAATATGTAACGTGTATTTCAGCTGCACGGTATCAGTTCAGCAGTGGTTTGACCCTCGTGCTCTGTGTGAATCAGTCAGTAAACAGCTTTTCCAGCGCTGATTCTTTGCCACAGGTGCTGCACAGTGTGGAGGCGGTGGTGTACCAATGAGAAGATCAAACATCAATGACTTTAGATTGAATTTAAATGAGCCTGATCATGTGACGGGTTGGAAAAGTGGCCAACAGGTGGGAAATCGTCTCTCAATTTCCCCCAAAAGCCCCTCTAAGATCCCGTGGTTCTCTGCAGACGGGGAAACGATGGGCACTCTGGAGAGATTGGTTTTACTGGGTCTGGGAGGCAGAACGAGATTAAAGCTTTCATGTGTAATGGAACACTATGATTTATGCATTTATATGTCTGGACTGGTCACATGCTGTCCGTATGTACTTGCATACTGACCATTAGAGCACCTGTGTCCTAATACTTCTGATATATTTAGCTTTAGACCTCACCAAGTGAGTTCTTTGCTATGAAGAGCAGCAGAGCAATTATTGATTAGGTTACAAACTAGGATTCAATATCAGTGCAATGTTCCTGACCCTAGTAGGGCGTGGATGAGCACATGCCTCTTTTGATACATGTCAAGTCAGACTCCACCTCTTTTTTTCAACTGCCACCAATCAATGCAGCATCACTAGCTCTAATACATTAGCTAACAGACGCCTGTACCTACTGGCATCACAATGGGAGGGATGTGGGGATAGAGCACCACCTACTGAAATCACCCATACAATACCCCATGTATTGCCATGATAAGTTGATTGATGAACGTAAAAGTAGCAAAGGGGAACAGATTGTAAAATTTATTCAGTGTAAATGCATGAATTCCAGGTGTTGCTAAACATATCTTTATAATATCTGTGCAATTCAACAACCTTAAGGTACTGTGTGTATATACAATCTTTTTCAATAATCTATCCATGCACTTTCAAAGTTCTCAGAGCCTCCTTTTAAATGTCAGGCCCCTCAGAATTCTACCAATAAAGTATGGAGCTACTTTGAGCTTAATAATGGTGTAAAAGTGTGATTTCTTTGCACAGCAACGCTACGCTCCTATATCTAGTATTACACTGCCTGGCCGAAAAAAAAGTCACCACCAAAAAAAAAGGTCAAACACTCTAATATTTAGTTGGACCGCCTTTAGCTTTGTTTGGGGAATGCATTCGCTGTGGCCTTGTTTCGATAATGTTCTACAATGTCACAAGATTTGTTTCAATCCAGTGTTGCATTAATTTTTCACCAAGATCTTGCAGCAGCATTGATGACGGTAGAGTCTGACCGCTGCAC
This sequence comes from Astyanax mexicanus, assembly GCF_023375975.1. Taxonomy (NCBI): domain Eukaryota; kingdom Metazoa; phylum Chordata; class Actinopteri; order Characiformes; family Acestrorhamphidae; genus Astyanax; species Astyanax mexicanus. Next base: position 32,588,035 of record NC_064417.1, read on the forward strand.
AAAGCCTTCTACATACAGCACATCCCAAAGATTCTTTAATGAGGTTAAGGTCTGGACTGAAAAAAAGATGATCTCATGCTCCCTGAACCACTCTTTCACAATTCCAGCCCAATAAATACTGGCATTGTCATCTTGGAATATGTCCGTGCCATCAGGGAAGAAAAAAAATCCATTGATGCAATAACCTGGTCTATATTCAGTATATTCAGGGAGTCAGCTGACCTCATTCTTTCAGCACATACTGTTGCTGAACCTAGACCTGACCAACTATAGCATCAACCCCACATCATTTACTTACTAAAATCCAGGTGGTGACTTTTTTTGGCCAGGCAGTGTATGAGCCTGTTAAAAGTCGGCTAAAAGTAATGTATTTCCTTTATATTATTAGGATATTATGAGATCAGGAAAGTATACTAATGCTATTTAATACCTTACATTTGATAAGTCAAAGCAAAGCTTCTAGTGTGTCTGGGGGGGGGGGGGGGGGGGTTATATAGTAGTACAGACCTGTATACTACAGAAAGGCTCTGGCTGTGTTTTTTGATCATGCTGCCAGCGGGTAGGACACACTGCTGCTCCTCATTACAACATCAACGTGATCCATCCTGACATCACCGTTTTACACTGAAACCCAATCCAAGGACAAGCTTCAAAACCATTCATCCCCTTTATTCAATCCAAATAAGCACTTAATAAATAATTCATATATATATATATATAAAGTAATTTGGGGGTCACGTTGTTAGGCAACAGCTTGCATACACCAATTAAGCAAAATTATGAGACCGCTTCAGTTTCTGAATCAGTTTCTCTGATTTTGCTATTAATAAGTAAAATGAGAAATGATGCAGAGCTTTCAGACCTCAAATAATGCAAAGAAAACAAGTTCATATTCATAAAGTTTTAAGAGTTCTGAAATCAATATTTGGTGGAATAACCCTGGTTTTTTATTACAGTTTTCATGCATCTTGGCATGTTCTCTTCCACCAGTCTTACACACTGCTTTTGGATAATTTTATGCCACTGCTGGTGCAAAAATGTAAGCAGTTCAGCTTGGTTTGATGGCTTGTGGTCATCCATCTTCCTCTTAAATATATTCCAGAGTTTTTTTTAAGTTGGTAAAATCAAAGAAACTCCTCTTTTTAAAGTGGTTTCTTATTTTTTTTTTTTCTTCCAGAGCTGTATTACAGAGAAGCAGTTTATTGCTGTATATGTTAATAATCAAATACAAACTTAGAATTATCACTATTGTTTGCATGATCAGGGCTTATAATATGAAACCTATCCAATACTTTGAATATTTAGATGATATTTTTATGATATTATGAATTGCAACCAAATTCTCACAGCAATGCTTTCTATCACAATTTACCAACAGCATTCCTTAGACAGTACAGACAGTTACTCCAACAAAAGCAGGAAAACTCTTTTTAATACCCGTAATTTCAGAAGGAATAATGAATCACCAGGTGTCCCAATAGTTTTGTCCACATCGGATACTAACAGCTTAGGTCTAGAACTGCAGAACCAATTCTCTTCGTAAGAGAACAAGGCAGTGCTCATCCCTTGGTCCCTGTCCTGCCATCCCTCCCGCAGCCCATCTGTGGAGATCCAGGGTAACACTCGCCATATGGTGGCTCTGGTGCGGGCACTCTGTGCCAAACGATGAACAGAAGGGTGGTGCCATGCTCTGCTATGCTACGCTAAAGCGTTAGCGGCCTGTGTGTAGATACGTATGTGATGAGCCTGGTCTTCCACTGGCACTGCAGTGCTGCAGATCAGTAGCTCCAAGGCTAAATTAAGCCTGGTTCACAGGAGGCAGAGCTGCAGCCCTTATTTAAAACCCGGGACGCTGTTTACCGAGAGTGGAATTTTCCCTCTCACGCAGGGAGACCTAATGAAAAAACTCTAATTAACCCCCTAAACGCAGCCTGATTATTATTCCGTTATGAATCTCAAGGCTTAATATTCAGGAGCTAATTATTTGGCTGCTAATATTACACCAGTACATAAGTTAGCATACTGCTATCGGGAGCGTGAGGAAACATTAGAATAGATGTTTGCAATTAAAAAGAGACATGAATGATATTAAGTGCAAACAATGTTAACCAATTATCTGGCAAACACTGTTTTCAGATCAGCCCAGCTGACACAGAAAAATGTTCCTTTGTAAATGTTTAATAAACTCTTAATAGAGTAACACATTAACAACATATTAGTACAGTGGCAGTAGTGAAGTATCAGATTTAATTATGGTAAATATTAATATTTAATTGAAGATGTACTGTTGATTTATTATTTCAATTAAATACAGTAGATTTGTGACTTATGCTACTTCAATTAAGCAAAATGTAGTCCAGCTTTACTCTAACCCTTGCCCAAGTCCTACTCTTAAGATCAATCCAAAGCCTAACACTAACCATCATCAAATAATTAGCTAGTAATTATAAATCATGCAAGCTGTGTGGAGCCTGCTTAACATGAGTGAGTGAGTGATTGATTGGGGAAGTGATTGAGTAAGTGAATGAGTGAATAATCTAAAAATCAGGTTCATGTGACAGAATATTTATGTTCAGTAAGCTGATTTTGACTGAAAGTAGCTCTGGCACAGCAACAGAGTTGATATAAAAAGTTGATAGTATCTCTATGCCATTACTGTATTTGCGCAGTAACTCTCAGACTTGGGTTGAGACAAGAACACCACTCTACACTAATAAGAGCTCTTGGTTAAGAACTCAAGAACTCCTTTAAGAAAAACGGGGCAAAAGAGTCTAAAAGCGGAAAGAGTGTGCATTTCTAGCGCAGAAAAACGGGCCAAAGAGTCTAAAAGCGGAGAGGGTGCGCATTTCTAGCACAGAAAAACGGGCCAAAAAGTCTAAAAGTTGCCGTAATTAAGGAGTTTAATATTTAGAGACATCATGAAATGAAACATCAATTTGAAAAATCTTAGTTTACACAACACTGTCAAAGATAAAGATAGTAAGTCAAGTAAAATGGTGTGTAAATGAAATAATCAGGAAAAAAGTATTATTTAAAGTGGTATATTTCATTATTTGATTTATTACAGAGTCTGTGGCCCGTGACTTCAAATTTATTTCTCCTTCTGGCCCCCAACAAAAAAAGTTTGGACACCCCTGATGCAGAAAATAATTAAAAAAGGAAAAAAAAACATTAAATGAGAAGGGTAGTGTCCAAACCTTTAATTGGTACTGTGCATTTGCATACTGTGCAGGACTAAATCCCCAGTCCCCCACCCACATTGTACAGCTTAACCCAGCGTTGTTCAACCTAGCAATAGTGGCGACCAAATGATACTATATTTTCAGATTTACATTTCAGAGCTAATTTTAAAATTATTTTGTCTCTTTCCCTCAAGTAGGAAAGTAGAGCAGTACCTCTACAGTTTGCCATTACTGTATTTAGGCACCTTTTCTAAGCTCCTGTCGTTTTTAAATGCGTCTGTGTTCTTTAAGTGCCTGCGGTTTGATTTGGGGCAAATATAACTTTGATACATGCTGTATCAGATCAGAAAAAAATGATTCCTGTCAGAGAAAGGAAGTGCTTATTTGCAGTTCTTTCAGACAATCCTTCAGAAAACCATACGTAAACTGCCTAGAGCTGCAGCTGAGCTTCATTTCCATCACAAAACCTCCTCATTCACAACCTGCAGTCACATGAAACAGGGTTTCCTTATTCACTGTTTAAAGTTGAGTTTAGCATGTTTTTAGATATGAACCATGTCATAAACCTGATCAAAACATATTTTAAATAATTCATGAAATCTGATGAAAATCACATGAACAGTTTGAACTGTTTATGTAGGGTTTTGTTCAGTAATAGGGGAAAAAATACATATATTTTTCTGCTTGTTCTGACTATTACACTATTATACAGGAAAGGATGCTGTGAGGCAAAATAGTCCCTGAAACTGTGTTTTTTATATATTTATTTCAGATTTTCTTAGTAATTAATCAATATTAAGATTCTAAAATAGAAAAAAGGGTAAACTAATTGGAACACTTGGACATTAATTGTTTCTTCTAAAATCAAGGATATTTAACATGTGTATCCTACTTTTTTGCTAAAGTCTCTACAGTCCATTGCATTCAAATATGTTTTATTTGGTGGAAGGATACATACAAAGTCTCACAAGTGTATTTTCTTATATGTTCAACACTCAGGATTCTAGCCCAAAAAATCAGAAGACATGTGTAGGTTCACTGCTGGGTTTAAACAGTAAATAGAGTGGCCATATTTATTGTGTAGTCCATTCACAACTACTGTAAAGAGTTGGTAATGGGTATTTTTTAATACCACATCCCACTCTAAAGGATTGTTTTTTTTTATCTGTACGCTTGAAACCTTTGGCCTATAAGGTCTACAGCATGTGAGAAACCCATCATTGCTCTATAATAGCTATACATTTCACAGCGCTGTGTTAATCCACTGGTGACAGGTTGTCTCCACTTCTCATCTCTGGACTCCAAACCAGTTAAACACGGGGGTGTAGAGGTCACTCCTACGGAGCACAGCGGCGGCGGCAGCGGCAGCAACAAGGACACATGTGAAAGAGCCCAGCTGTTGTACTGGAAAGAGCAAACAGCACTCTGTCTCTCAGAACCGCCTCCTTAATGCCACCTCATGCCGGGCCCGACTCAGCGGGGTCCTCTATGGCTGACGGGTGCATTTTTAATCCTGATGTCGAATTGATGGCGACTGCTGTGCCTGTTAAAAACAGCCTGGCCTTGTTCGGAAATGTCCGTGTAGACCAATCACCAGGAGCTTCCAGGAGCTGCTGAAAGCTTCTAGAAGTAGAGAAAAATGGCAAAAAGCTTAGTCACTATTATGCAAAATGATCAAATAAGGCGGCACTTTGTGTTAATGGCCCACTGTAGATGATTTGGAGATGTTGAGCTTTTCTTGTAACTTGTAATTTATGTTACAAGTAGAAAAGCATTCTGGCACTCTTTCTACCAATTGTTCATCCAATTGATCACACAGCTTGAACCTAATAGAGAAATGATTGCAGCCAATGCTGAAACTGGACTAGTATAATGCCCACAGGAATTGCTAGAGTGATGGTGGGGTTCCACCAGTACTGTAGGGATAATTTGAGTAGTAGAAAAAGTCATCCAACATCAGCATTAGTAAACTTATGTTTGTTTATTAGCTCAAAATAGTCCTATTCTATCGGCAATTCATATCTACAGGGTCTATGTCAGGGACTGCAGGCAGGGAGACGAGGAGGCGGATGTAAAAGCAGGTAAGGACGTATTTAATAAATAAATAAAAAGGAAACAAAGAACAAGTAAACACGTAACAAAGATAAACCAATAACCAAAACAAACCAGTGAAACAAAAGAACATCAACAAAACAAACTAATAACTAATGTAAACAAACCAGGAGTAATAATCGAAGGAATAAACTAGGAACTAAATAAACAAAACAGAACTGAATAAGAAACAAACAAGAAGATATAAATATATAACAGAGGACTAAGGCTAGGAACACGAAGGCTGTGAAATAAAGAAACGCTGGGAAAGACAAACAACAGGGGTTAGTGCAAAGACCGACGAAGACAAAGTGGCACAGGGGATCTATTTAAACAAACAGGAAACACACTAGAAGTGGAAACACCTGGAGCTAAGGGGCAGAGCTACAAATGAGACACATGGTGGAAAACTACTGAGACAGGAGACACAGAGGAGTACAGGTCACGTGGGAATAACACACAGAGACATGAGACAGGGCCAGTGACAGTCTAGATAAGCTATTTGTACATAAATGCCAGCTTACTAGCTGAGGGCATCATTCATTCAGTGTTTATTAATGTTTTATTTTTTTTGTCCACTGACGGCAACACTTTCTGATTTGTCTATGTATGTAAAATAATCATGCATAGCCTTTTTATTAATATAATTTATGTACATATTAAAACAAGTTATGCATACAAGGCAGGTAACATGTCATTCTTCCATTATTTATTTATTTTTAAAGAACGCAAAGTATTCTAAACAATCTTTGCAATTAAAATAAACACTGTCTTTATCAACAATATTTATGTACACGTTTATAGCTATGTTTACAACTAGTTATTGTTGCATCAATACATGTTATGAAGGCAGTGCCATTCATTCATTATTTATTAATTTTTGATGTTTATTTACTGAATGCATAAAATTCTGACTTGTATTTGCAAGTAAAGTAAGCATGCCTTGCCTTTTTTATTAATAGCATTTATGCATTGCCTTTCATTATTTATTGATTTATTTACTCATGAAAATAATATGTATGTAAATATTTATAGCCATTTTTTCAATGCCTTATTGTTGCATCATTACATAATGTGGATGTAGTTTCATTTATAATTTAATTAGTTTTTCCTTTTTGCAATTAATGCAAGACTTTATGAATTGCCTTTGTATATGAAATAAGCATGCATTGCCAATGCCCATATTAATAATAATCTTTGATATGCTAATAACTAATAACCTGTTGGCAGTTTGATCTGCAGTTCATTTCCAACATACAGTACACTCCCATCAGAAATACATTGATAGTGGCAGCACGACTACAGGGCATGAGGCAAAGACATTAGCGGTGGACGTATATTGTATGTATATGTTTCTCAAGGGAATGCTATGAACCACTTGGGAGCAATAAACACCATACACACCATACTTACACCACACACACACATATCCATACACTCCATGCATATACAAGATGAAGCTGGAAATGTGAGTCTTGCATCAAAATGGAAAGGGAAATGTTGTATGAGGAATATAATATTCTCTATAATAAGCTTGCCTTTGTAATAAAACGTCTGCCTCGCCCGGCTGATCTCCTGCAGACATTTGTTTGGCATTTTCATCCAGCAGCATGTCTGCTTTATTTCCACATTCCCCTCTGAACGCTAAAGAACATCCAGCAAGAAAAGAAAAAAAAAAACTGACCCACGTCCCAGAGGATAGCGACACAATGAGCGAGAGTCAGGTCAATATCAAATATACCCCTCTATACGAAGCCACAGCATATAAGGGTGGGGGGTTGTAGGGTGGGGGGTTGTAGGGGGGTGGTGTTGTCTCATTAATCTCACTCAGCTGGACGCAATAACAGAGAAATATGTACACTGGTAGTATTGCTTTCATGTATAGCTGCTTATACTGTGTTTTAATGGGTTGTAGAATTATGTACTGTAGTAATAAGGTGTGCTTTATCAGGCAAACACTGTATTGTACACACCTCAAGATCTCAATAACAATAATAATTCTTAATAAAAAAAAATTCTTTAAACCAATTTACACAGTTTTTACTAAGATTCTGACTTTTTTTTGAGGGGGAATTTGTTCAGTTTATATATATTTTTCAGTTTTAGTTTATATATGTATATAATTTATTTCAATTTATTACCCAAACCACTCATTAGGACTCCCCCTATCACTAGCGATTCCCCAACCCAACACCAGGAGGGTGAGGACTAGCACATGCCTCCTCCGTTACATTTGAAATCAACCACTGCTTCATTCTGAGCTGCTGCTGATGCAGCATTGTCAAGTAGCATCACAGCGCGCTCGGAGGAAATTGCAGCGATTCAGTTCTGATACATCAGCTCACAGACACCTTGTGCTATGGACATCACACTTTGGATTGATGTGGGAAGAGAGCGCCATCTACCCACCCCGATAGAAAGAGCAAGGCAAATTGTGCTCTCTCAGGGCTACATGAACAGGATTCGAACCAGCGATCTCCTTGATCATAGTGACAGCCCTTAGTGGGCTGGATCACTCAGAGCCTCCAGACACTGCTTTCCTACCAGGTGTTTCTGAGGCTGGTAACTCTGATGAAATTATCCTGTTATCCTGCAACAGAGGAAAGCCTTGGTCGTCCGTTCTTCGGAAGGTCCTGATGAGGGCCAGTTTCATCATAATGTTTTTGATGGTCTTTGCAACAGCACTTAAGGATAATTTCAAAGCCCTTTTTTAAATTGATTTCTTAAAATATTGTTTCTTCACTTAGTTGAGTAGGTCTTTCCATAATATTAGAACAGAATTCAAACATTACTCAAATAGATCTATTCACTGTATACTAACTCTACCTTAGCACAACTTAACAAATAATGCTCTCAAACACAATAAGAGACAAGAAATCCAAGCAATTAAGGCACAGCTATTGACTGCAAGCTATTTCACCTGAATTTACTTCATAAAGTTGACTGAGAAAATGGCAAGATTTGCAAAGCTGTCTTCTAAACAAGAGGTGCCTACTCTGAAGAATCTAAAATCTAATACATATTCTGGTTTATTGAATACTTTTTTGTTAACTAAATAATTTCATATATTTCTCTTTATAGTTTGGATGGCTAATGTCATACTAAAATTATAAAGCAATATAGGAAATATAGGGTATTATAGGAAATATAGTGTAGATCAGGGGTGTCCAAACTTTTTGTGTTGGGGGCCAGAAGTAGAAATATATTTGAAGTCACGGCCACACTCTGTAATTAAACAATTAATGAAATATACCACTTTAAATAATATTTTTTTCCTGATTATTTCATTTACACACCATTTTACTTGACTTACTCTCTTTATCTTTGACAGTGTTGTGTAAACTAAGATTTTTCAAATTGATGTTTCATTTCATGATGTCTCTTAATATTAAACTCCTTAATTATGACTACTTTTAGACTCTTTGGCCCGATTTTCTGCGCTAGAAATGCGCACCCTCTCCGCTTTTAGACTCTTTGGCCTGTTTTTCTGCGGTAGAAATGCACACTCTCTCCGCTTTTAGATTCTTTGGCCTGTTTTTCTGCGCTAGAAATGCGCACCCTCTCCGCTTTTAGACTCTTTTACCCCGTTTTTCTGTGCTAGAAATGCGCACTCTCTCCGCTTTTAGACTCTTTGGCCCGATTTTCTGCGCTAGAAATGCGCACCCTCTCCGCTTTTAGAATCTTTGGCCTGTTTTTCTGTGGTACAAATGCTCCCTCTCTCCGCTTTTAGATTCTTTGGTACGTTTTTCTGCACTAGAAATGCGCACCCTCTCCGCTTTTAGACTCTTTTACCCCGTTTTTCTGCGCTTGAAATGCGCACCCTCTCCGCTTTTAGACTCGTTGGCCCGTTTCTGACACATAGCGTTCAAACTTTGAATCTTACATTATAAAAACCTGTTTAACAGCGGACCAAATTTCTATTTCTAAAATACCTCGCGGGCCGCTCCAAAAAAGGAAACGGGCCGCAGTTTGGACACCCCTGGTGTAGATTATACTATAGTAGTACAGATAGTGTGGGGTAAATAAGGTTGAACGGCAAAGGCTAATATGGGAGAGTATAGAGTAGTATAGGGTAGTAATGAGTAGTATAGGTATTATAGGTTATTGGAAGTAGTATAGTGAAATATATGGTAGTATAGGAAGTATAGGGTTGTAATGGCAGTATTGGCAAGTGAGCAATATGTTGATGAAAGTTGACGAAAACCATCTTGCTCCATCATTTGAATCTTCTAGATGCTCTGTAAGCTGTGTAAATTATTCTGGAGGAATAGGCCAATAAAAATCCTCTATTTAACATTAGCATGGCCTTCTTATGTAAAGTCACATCAAGATACTTGTTTTTCATTAGATAGAAATGATAATAATAAATAATACATATGAAACTAATCATTTGTGTCAAAAACTGTTAAGTAAGCTCATTCTGGAAGCACCACCCAGGCCGAGACACTACCTCCACCATGTTTAACTGATGATCTCACATGTTCAGGATTATGACAAGGACCTTCTTTTCTGTAGTTTTCTGGGGGTTATTTCCTATTTATGTTGTGTTTATGAAGCTAAAATGCTTCAAACACCTCATACCACAAATGTTAGAATACTTGCATTCAATTCCACTGCACTGACATACGTTTAAGAATAAAAATACATTTTAAAAAGTTATCCAAAATAATTATACAGCACTCTGGATTGTGTCCACTACACTGTACCTAGTTTATACCATGACTGTAGAACATTTTCCAGAGCGCACAAATGTAGAAGAAAAGCCTCTGCGAGGATATAGCAGTAAATTACTGAGTACATGCAGTTCTCCCGGGCTGAGTGAAGAGCTTCTGTGAAAGAAAGAAAGAAAGAAAGAGAGCGACCAGGCTGGCATCGGGACGAGATGGTGGCACTGAGGATGTTCATTTGAAGGAAGGGAAGGTAGGTGTTCCAGGACAGCTTATCCCATGGAGTTAGAAAAAAAATAAGAATGAATTCAGCTCCATAAATTCATAAAAAACTAAAGTTCACTCTGAAATAGATTCACACACCTTGTGTAATAAACTGAATGCTCAGAGAGAAAGAGAGAGAGAGAAAGAGAGAGGGGAGAGAATGAAGGTGAGAGGGAGAGAGAGCAAGAGAGAAAGAGAGAGGGAGGAGAGTGAGTGAAAGATAGTGGGAGAGAGATAAAGAGATGGTGAGAGAGATACAGAGAGATACTAAGAGAGAATAAGATAGAGAGAGATAAAGAGACAAAGATAGAAAGAGATACAGAGAGAGATATTAAGAGAGATGGAGATAGATAGGTAGAGTGATAAAGAGAGAAAGATAAAGATAGAAAAACAGTGACAGAATGAGATAGTGAGGGAAATAGTGTGTTAGATTGCACCAGGAGTTGCATAAAGTTATCCAAAAGCAGTGTGTAAGACTGGTGGAGGAGAACATGCCAAGATGCATGAAAACTGTGATTTAAAACCAGGGTTATTCCACCAAATATTGATTTCTGAACTCTTAAAACTTTATGAATATAAACTATATAGCTAATATACTTTTGAATTTATTTGAGGTCTGAAAGCTGAAAGCTTTTTTTGTTATTTCAGCCATTTCTCATTTTCTGCAAATAAATGCTCTAAATGACAATATTTTTATTAGAATTTGGGAGAAATGTTGTCCGTAGTTTATAGAATAAAACAGCAATGTTTATTTTACTCAAACATATACCTATAAATAGCAAAATCATATAAACTGAAGTGGTCTCATTTTTTTTCCAAAGCTGTATATTTAAAACCTAAAATTCTATGTTTTATTGCTTTTTCTCCTTTATTTGAGTGATGCCATTACAAATCTGCTAGGCATCCCTCCTTTTCCATTTTTCTTTCTTCCTGTCTCTATTGTATATCTCATATAGTTTGTACAATCAGCACTGTCATTACACGCACAGCCATAGAAAACTGAGCAGGAAGCCAAACACTAACACTGCCCACTGCTGTGATTCTGTGTTTGTGTCTGTGTGTGGGTGGGAGTGTAAATAGCACCCTGAATGCAATGACGTGAAATGAGTCATCATCAAATATCAATGTGCGGTTCTCTATTATGGTGTATGATACACTGAGTTATTAAATTACAAGGCGTTAACAAGCCGTTATTCAATTCACTAGTACTGGGTAACGATGCGTGGCATGAGCTGCAGTGTCTGAGGGCCCTATAATGCTAAAACAAATGTTGGTCCTTCTGAGCTGGAAAGTGCAATTCAAACTTTGACACATATACTATAGAACATATGTACACATGGTGTTCTGGACAAGCTGAGAGATACACAAGCATTACTGAAATAACAAGATTAACATGTGTACTACTCTGGGTGGTAGATGTAAAAATATTACCGGGTTTTACATATTTACTAATATAACTCTCCGTTCTGGAGGGTATTGTCTTACTGTACCGCTTCACCAGTGTTGCGTAGTGCAGTTAGCAGAGTTCTGAGCACAGACTAGCACTAGTGGAAAATGTATTCTCCACTGTTCCACTGACTGTAACATGATTCTGAAAATATAAGATATTTTGGTAACACTTTATAATACAGCCCACGTTTTAGAGGGTAAGTACCCTGTACTTACTGTGTAACTTCTCTGAATGAACCAGTACATTCAAAACACTTACTGGGTCCTACAGGTACTTTAACTGTACCTATAAATAAAGTACAAACAGTAACAAAAGTGAAACAACTAGGTAACTTTCTGAAACTTACCCTGTACTTTCCCAACACTTATGGTGTAACTGTTTTATATAAATCACTATATACAAAATACTAATGGGGTCCTACTCGTACTTAAATATATGATCCAGATGATCCAGAACGCAGCAGCACGTCTGGTCTTCAACCAGCCAAAACGGGCACATGTCACCCCGCTGCTCATTGAGCTCCATTGGCTACCAGTTGATGCTCACATCAAATTCAAAGCTCTTACAATTGCCTACAAGGTGATGACAGAACAGCTCCTTCACACCTGCACTCACTCCTGAAGGCTTACGCTACCTCCCGGCCGCTGCGCTCCTCCAGTGAACGTCGCCTCGCTTTACCAAACATTCACACAAAGCAATCCAGACTGTTCTCATACAGAGTTCCCCAATGGTGGAACAAACTACCCTCCACTACCAGATCAGGAGAATCTCTCGCTATCTTTAAGAAACTCCTGAAGACAGAGCTCTTCAAAGAGCACTTACTCTCTTAACACCTCTAACACACTAACTACTTCTAACCTCATTTCCTTCTTCCTCTCCTTCACTCCTCTATCCTATTATTCCCCTTGACCTCCTTTTATCCCTATCCAAAGTTGTTTTTTACTTTTAAACTTATTTTACATTGTACTCAACTATTGTAAGTCGCTTTGGACAAAAGCGTCTGCCAAATGTAATGTAATGTAATGTAATGTAATGTACAAATAAAGCACAGGAGAACCTGCAATTTCCCTAAACTTGTGGTGCAATTTTCATATAAAATGATATATAATCATGTTGCCCTTTGTTCAGTTATGAAGGCTTCATTCCAGTCACACTCCAGGGAAATATTATTCCAATAATTGTATGAGTTTGAAAAAGAAGATTTAAAAGAATTTAATGTATGCCTTTAAAAATGTCAAGGCTAGAGCAGCTAAAAACAATCAGGGTGGAGTAGAATGAAAATGTATGGTTTGTAATGTAAAGTACAAAAATATTTATATATATTTTAAATAACACAAGCAGGAATGCTGAGATTGTAAAGAAAATATATCCATTAATACACAGAAACCACAAGGTTTTATATTAATGGTTAAAAAACCCACACCTCACCTGATTTTTACTGTTCTTACTATCTAAGTACACAGTATTTACTCAGAAACAACAGGGAGTGGGCTGTATTATGTAGTGGACAGTGTTTTACCATTCTTACTGTGTAAATACACAGTACTTACTCTCTAAAACACAGGCTGTATTATAAAGCATTACCAATATTTTATAGTAAAAATGATAGATAATGATTAATGCTTTAAATATTCCCCATCTGTAAAAACAACCTAAGTCTTGTAGTGTGGGTGAAAGATTGAGTCAACGAGAACCTGCTTTCATATATGTATCTGATGTGTTATATCATAAGATAAATTAAGTCTCAGTACAAAAACAGTGTTGCCAATTCATTCAGAAGACATTTCCGGATAAAACAGAGTTTTTAAAATGCCATGGATAATAAAAATATAAAAGAAAAATAAATGGCGCGATAACCTGAATGGATGTGCTCCCAGCTTCTCTCATTCTGCTCAGCTCACCATGGTTTTTGGCAAGTCTTTATGTCATGTCTAGATCCCCCAGCAACAACAATCACAAAGTGAAGGGTGTACATCTGCAGGGTCAAGCTAACCTAAAACATGATTACTGGTCTCAAACCTGTTCAATTAGCTTGTTCTAAAACAAGCACTTTGAGATGCATATCTCAAATAGTCAACAAAATACTGATTAGAAATACTGTTTTTGCACCAATTTCAACAAGAGAACCTGAGGGCCACGAAAGCCAAGGTGAAACACAGGACATATGCATTTTTCTTATGGATACAAAAAAGTTAACCCAAGAAGATACAAAGAAAACTTAACATATTAATCAAGCTAAATATTGATTATTTGTTTAATCAGAAAGAACACAATATACTGAGGGCAAAGCAACATTCTTTCAGTGATCCATAAATCAATAAAGAGTGTATAAGAGTGTATTTGTTACTATCTGCTTGTATTGGCTCTGATTTCTGGAAAAGCCCTACAGTGAAGCTACAGATCGCTTCCAGCCAAACACTAGTGCCTCCCACTTGCTCTAATTATATAACACAATAAGATGTTTTGTCTGCCAACATTAGCGTGAAAAACTATTAGGAACTGAAGAATGATTAAATTTTATCAATATGTAGTAGAAACTTAGTTAGGTAGGTATATTAAAGACTGTTTATTATATTAGGTTCTAAACTCTGGTCATGTTCCACTAATACAATAAGGGTCACAAATACCAGTATTTGCCACAGTAATAAACATTGTGTTATGGCCCAGCATGTTCCTGGGAAGACAATCAACTAGTAATGATCAGAAAGCCAAAAAGAGAAAAGAGCAAAATCATCTACGAAATCAATTCTAAAGGGAGAACTGGTCATCTGTTCAAAAGGGGGGATTCCAGGACACCTGAAAGAGAGAGACAAACAAAATCAAATGTGAGACATGTTGGTAAAGAGTAAGAAAAAAGAGGAAGTTAGTTTATGTAAATCAATAAATTAATAAATCACCAGGTACTGCAAAAGCATCGACTTACCGCATAACTAAGAAAGAATTGAAATTCTGAAAATGTGGATTTATTCTTCAAAAAGGCCACAAAAGAACAATTTTAAAGGTGCTCTAATTGTGGAGAACCTTTGTATTGGTTCTTGACTATTGTGTTTTCTTTGAAAAATGTTCCTTTTGAAAATAAAAGTGGTAGTTTCACTCAAACTTAAACTCCTAGTAGCATCTTTATTCAAAATATATAAAAACAATGAGGTAATGGCCTGCTGCCATTGCAGTAAAAGCAACAATTCTTTATTTATGTGTTCATTTTTGCCGGTTTTAACAAAGAACAAATTCACACTGTCTCTGGGGTTTTGTTCCAAGCTAAAATTCAATAAACATCATCAAGCAAAGCAATTTCTGACAGTGTATAAATGTTAAATAGAAGAAAAACACACAGACATGACTTCTGTTTCATTCTGTTCCATTCTTCTCTAAGACTCCTCCACACTGACCAGTTCCTTCTGTTTCCCTGTGCAGTGGACCCACTGACCCCTCAAGAGGACTCGTATCGACTGGCCATGAATGTTAAACCTCTGTTTGCTCTTCACAGCCTGAACAAAAAAAAAAAAAAAAAAAAAAGAAGAATAAGACAGCTCAATCTCAGCAGTGAAGGCCATGCATCTATTTCCCACATAACAATACAAACTCCATAACAAACGAGCCACAGCTGTTGATGCAATTTCACTAAAAGGCCGCTTTGATCCGTCCGAGGGTTTGTGGTGTGATGAATCGAGGCAGTAATCACATTCATCAAGAAACAATCAGGAGAGCTAAAAATACAAATAGTGCTTCTGATTCAGCAGTTCTGAGAAACAAGACAAAGACAATGAAGTCATTAAATATGTGCACAGAGCTGAGGTGGCTGTTGGGTTCAACAATGCAGACAAAAGAAATATACATTTCCATTAGTGGACGTTTACTAATATTCTATTTATGAAATAGAGAAACCAAACACATTTGCCATATGAATGATTGAAATGGGTATATTTAATTGGCTCACATCTAGACATTTACTGAATATTGCCTTTATAAATTAAAGAAACCGAACACAAAGTTTGGACTTCAAAAATCAGCAATTCTTTCATTAGAGGAAACACTAAAATATGATTTTAAATTTGTCATCGTTCTTTAAAAAATATTTCATTTTTCACTAGTTTTGTTGATACAGTAGCAAAATACAGTAGTATTTGGTGCATTCTTAATATAAAGCTACCTTAACATGTATTGTGAATCACACTACCACCACCATGCTTCACAGTTATTATAAAATCTGCAGTGAAATTTGTACCAGAAAACTCTAATGCCACATCTCCTTTAACAATAAGTAGAGCTAAAAATACAAATAGTGCTTCTGATTCAGCAGTTCTGAGAAACAAGACAAAGGCAATACAACCATTAAATCTGTTAGCAGAGCTGAGGTGGCCGATGGGATCAACAATGCAGACAAACCTAAAGAATATACAGTATAATAAATTTAACAATATGAACAACTGATAGCAAATGAGAAGATATAGTGGGACAGTTTTGGCTTTAATTCTATAGAAGGGAAGAGATGGTAAGTGTGTTCTATGTACATACACAATATGTCAGCAAATATCAACAGCAAGTCTTACCCATGAAGGGAATTGCAGTCTTGTCTGATATGAGTGTGTGTGTGTGTGTGTGCGTGTGTGTGTAGTTTTGGACAGACAGATTTGTGTTCATTAAAACGGTATGAGGAGGAATGCCCTGTGGGTGGAGTTCGGAACAGCACCGCTCGGATCTGAATCTGTATCTGCAGATGAAACATAAATTGAGTGTAAAATATTCAGTGAGGCATTATTGGAGTGGGCAGAACGCCCGAGTTCTGAGTTTTAATCCAGGATACGGGGTAGAGAGGAGCTTACAGTAATACACCCCCCCCCACACACACACACACTCTACAGGAGCACTGTAACACACACGCATTCATCAAAGGGTAAAATGAGAGATATCTGCTTAAAAACAGGGGTTTATTTTCCTAAACATTAAAACATCTAACTCCTATAAATACTGTAGTCTTTTATAAAGAGATTTCAAGGGTATTTCCATCCAAATGAAGAAGGTCTTTACTTCAGTTCTGCCTGTTTATTTTTTCATCTACCAGAATTTAACATTTATACACTGTCAGAAATTTGCTTTGGTTGATATTGTTTCTGAAACTTTTATCTTAGAACAAGACCCCAGAGCTGCTGTGAATTTGTTCTCTGTCAAAAATGACAAAATTGACACATAAATATTAAAAAAGATCAATTATTTTATGTGACAAATGTGAGCTATACAGTATACATAGTGATTTATTCCAGGGTTTAAAACTCTTACATTTCTTTCTATGTCAAACAAAATACATAACTGTACTAAGTGCAGTGGTATTATTTTAGTAGTAGAATAGTAGATGGTTTGTTGAACTTCCCCAAGGTTTGGAAATCATGGAAAACATGTTTTCCATCAGAATAGACCATGAGCCAGCCAGAGATTACTTATCATACCATTATTATTTATAAGCTTACAAAGGAGCACCTTAGTCTCAGACAGTCTTAAGGCCTGGCAGCACTAGCGCCAAAGAGGTAAATTCATTTTTGAGTTAATGTTTACTAATTTTAGGTGATTAAGAAAAAAAATCACTGTTTAGGGATGGTACATGAAATAAAAAGATCAAAATTAAATAAAAAATATAAATATTAAATATAGGCTTCCAATGCAATGGACACTTTAAAAGCAAATGAATATTTTAAATTTAGATTACGTTTTTATATAGTTTTTAGATCAGAATATTAGAGTCTTCTTTTGTGCACATTACAGAGAGAAAACACTATATTTAACAGCACTGTACATGTAGTCTGGTGTGTGTGTGTGTGCAAAAAATGCCTGCTGTGTGAAAAGCAGTCAGTGTTTCCTTGGATTTGGCTCAAAACATGAAAGTGTGAGCATGAAAAGAGCCTCGAGTTTGTAGGTTTGTGTGTGTGTGTGTGTGCATGCGTGTGTGTGTGTGTGCATGCAAATGCGTGTGTGTAAGTGATGGGTGTATAAGCTCACTCTTTTAGCAGCTGTAATGTTGTAATGTAATAGCATGACATGATCACACACAGCCTGCAGTACAAACACACTGCGTATAAAACAGCAAATCTGAAAGTGTTTATTTACACACATTTTCTGATAGGGATTCATAAAAAAAAAAAGAACTTACATTTTCACTGTAATTTCCTGTGTGTAAGTTGTAAGGTGTTATCTTGTGTTTAGCAGAAAACTTTCGCATTACTTCGCAACATGCCTGAAGAGCAAGCAGGTTTATACAGTATATATGAGTCTAGAGCTGAAATGAATCAGAACTCAGGTGAAGCAGATTCTAGCAAGCTGGTGCTTATTGACTGGTTAAGTTGCATGAATGACTGGTGCATCTTGGGAGTTAGAGTTTGTGAAAGTGAAAAGGTTCTTTTTACTTAAGCTCATGTTATTTACTTGTACGGAAGTAGACAAGTTATATAGTTAATAATAATTTACCATTTTTTTCTAATATTTTTACAGATGTGAATAGTTCCTTTTTTTCTGTTTTACAATACAATCTATTACTTTTATCTATACTACACACTACTAGGGGTGGGTAATATGGCCCTAAAATAATATCACGATATTTCATGGTATTATCGCGATAACGATACTCTTGGCGATATGACAAAAAAAAAATACACTACTGAAACAAAACGAAACTTACATTTTATTATTGTATACGATATGATAATGCACACCCCTAACTGAGATATTAAAAAAGATACAAGAATTTTAGCAGATTTGTAGCAGAAGTAAATGATCCAGAATGTCATGATACTAATAATAATGCACTCCAAATATCTCCATATAACCAGGATTAAAGTAAAATACATGATATTGTACAGATATAATCTATCTCTAGTAGATATATAATAGGAAATGAGGACAGTGTGAATTTTTCCTTTGCTTAAAACAGCAAAAAAGTAGTACCCTGATGTGATAATTAGGGGTGAGTGTTATAGCACGATATTTGAGGTTATAATATCGTTCAGGATATTCAAAAATGTTGGCGATATTATCGCATGCGATACGACATGGCACACCGCTACACACTACATACTCAAAAACTAGTTATTATCATTAGTACTGAATACACAATTGGAGTGCACCCTTAGATTTGAAGTCTTCTCACTCCACTGAAGCTTCCTGAGGGGTTTACAGAATCTCCAGCTTTCGGGATATTGCCACCCTGAGTGTACACTACACACTCCGCTCCATTGTGCCTGAAATTCTCTTCAGAATAGCGCTGAGAGCGCCTGGCACAATGTGCCCAACAGTGCAGATAAATGCTCAGTCACATTTCCATTCTGTTTCATTTCCCATATCTCTAACTGTGTCGTTCAGAGCTGCTGTCAGAACCTCATATCTCATTTACAGAGCGGCGCTGAGCCCGGCCTGAAGCTGCTTTACATTCATCTGCTGGACGGTGGGCTCTTACAGAACCACTATTACACGGAAGATACAGTGACACAAAGCAGTGCTTTCACATCTGTCATGTGCTTAGACTACACTGTTAGAGCCAATGTCGTTCTTGATTAAAAAGATATGAGCCCAGTGTTAAAAAGAAGCAAGTGTGAGCCCAGCATTGATTACATAATTCCACAGCAACTTGTAGGAAAGTAAAGCTTACAGGACTTGAACACCTACCTATTTCTTCCTGGAGTCTCCTAGAGAGGGATAATGCAGTGTGGTGGCCCTAATCTGAAACAGCACTAGTTTATATACAGTAGTACTCAGGTGAAATGAAACAGAACTCTGGTGAAGCTGATCTAGCAATGCAGTGCTGTTAGGCTGACTATTTCTCATAAAGCCGACTGTTGCATCTTGGGAGTTGGAGTTCATAAAAGTGAAAAAGTCTGTGGAGTTATTGAAAAGCATGACAGTAAAGTTATTATTGTTTACTTACAATATTTTGATATTTACTTGTACATAGACAAGTTGTAATAATGAGTTGTACAGCTTTCCAAACCATCACTGAGCATCAGTAAATCAAGTTATATCAAGTCCAAAATCTGTGCAGTGGTTTCCCACAAAATCTTACAGCACTTCATGCTTCCCTCTGCTGACAGCTTTTATGGAGGAGCGGATTTCATTTTCCAGCAGGACTTGGTACACTGTCCACACTGCCAAAAGTTCCAATTGGTCTTATATAATATTCTAATTTTCTGAGATAATGATTTATTTTATTTTTTTAGTGGCTGTAAGCCACAATCATCAACAATAAAATAAATAAATGCTGAAAATAGATCAATCTGTGTGTAATACATCTATATAATTTATGAGGTTTACATTTTGAACTGAATTACTAATATTCATTTTTTTATGAGATGCATTTGTACAAATAGAAGATGTGCAGCAGTCCACAGACTCACACACTTATCAATATCTGTCTCATTACTGCTAAACTGACTTGGATCCCCAGCACCACCCTCTTTCTTTTGGAAGATAAAGATAACAAACATCACATCATAATATAGAGGTACAACAAAGAACTCCCTGACTAGATCTGTCACTGTCTGGTATGGTAACTTTATTGTCCCAGACCTTAAATCTAACACCAAATTGTATAGACAGCTAAGAATATCATCTTGGTCTTTCTAACCACCATCAACTTTACCTTTTAAAAAGCTTGTGTCCCAATAGCAACCAGCATTTTGGATGGCCTAAGAACCTTCACATAATGAGAAGGTTCAGCACCAAAAGTTTCTCCAGCAAATGTATGTCAACAAACCATTTTATTTGTTATAGCAGTACTCCTCTAGACTACCTCTTCATAACCGTTGAACCATAAGAGCAGTGGTTCTCAAACTGCTTCCCCAACCCTCAGGTTTGCGCTCCAACACAAATTTTAAGCAAGTTTTGTAAGTTAGGCAAGATAAACTAACTAATAGGACTGTAACTAAGGGAACATGAAAATGAACTAAGACAGGAGCAACTCAAACAGCCGTGGAAACCTACAAGACCAGACAACCTCAGTAAAGACAAAAGGGCTATAAATACACACACAGAGAATGGGAAACACCTGGGACTGGTAACAAGAGGGTACAAATGGGCAGGTGGGAGTACTTAAAACAAGAGAGGAGACAAGGAGGAGACAGGACAGAAAAAGAACCATGTGCTAGAAATCACATGGCAGGGAAACAGGAAGTGCAGGATAGAAAAACACAGAGATAGACCCGAAAGAACAAAGAACAGTATTAGAGCATGCCAGATATATTCCTCTATGTTTCTAAGAGAGTAGAATAGATTGACTAGAAAGGCTAGGATGACTGAAATCCTTCACAGACTCCTCAAACTAAAATGTAAATGACTTTCTAGAAGTCAGACTTCAGTTTTCTCAAAGATTTTATATATATAACGGCATATTGTATTTATATTGTATATCTTTGCTGCCCAATAAAAACATGTATCTTTAAAACAGCATATTTGCAGGAGAGAAATACAACTTTATTAACTGTCAATGCAAGCCAATGTAAAAAAAGAGTTTATTTCAGGTCATATGGTTCATTCATCAAGAAATTCTCACACAGTGTATGGAAAAGTTTGTGCATTAAACTAAAAATCGAGAAAAAATTAGATTTTTTGTTTTTAATTAGACAGAGATGATACTGTATAGAGTATTAAAAGCAAAATAACAGCTCTTACAAACAAAGACCATCTGCCAACTGCAGTGAAATGTCCTCAACAACTCAGAATAATAGTCTGGTTTCCTGGAATATAAGAAACAGGTGGAGGAGCTGATGTCCTGCTTCATTTTCTGACCGTCACCTACAGACTGACCACCAGAGCCTGCAAATACCTGACCGACCACTGAGAGGCTGGCAGCTAATCTTCTTTGCACCGGTCCTACTGGTCACTGCCTTCTGTTCCTTCTCTTTACGGACATAATACCCAGCATTCCTGCCAGCAAAAGTAATGCTACTCTAACAGTATTATCTACAAGAGAATAATTATTGTCGTCCACATTTTTACCATTATAACTCATACCGGCTAAATTTCACAGTCATAAATTGAACAGCTCTTTAAACATTATCGAACATTATTTTTTTATTTATTGTGTATTGTCTGTTATGTAAGGCATTGTGGTTATGTTTCTTTTTTAATTGTCCTTTTTATGGTGAAACCAAAGGTAAATGTCCGGCTGTGTCAGGACAGTACAATTTTATTCTATTCTATATGTGCAATACATTTCTTTTTGAGACTTATTTGAAGAGTCTAAAGTCAAAGAACCCTTTTTAGCATTACATTATTTGGACAAAAGTATTGGGGCACCTGCTCATTCAATTTTTCACGTAAAATAAAAAAAATCAATAGTATTGAAAAGAGTTTATCTGTCTTTTGCTGGAATAACTGTCTCTATGTCTCTAATTCTGAAGCAGGATTGCAGTGAAGTTAAAATAAATGCATTTAACAACAAGGAAAAAGCATAAGCAGGGTCAAGATATTGGAGGATGATCACCATTATCCAACCTCATTCCAACTTTTTGACTCATGCCAATGGTTGAGTTCCATAGAACACAGTTCCATTGCTCCACAGCTCAATTCTGGGGGCTTAATACCTTTTGCTAATCTACATCTGGCATTAGGCATGATGCCCATTGGTTCATGTTTGCAGTGAAGTAGTAGAATGCATTCATTAGAAGCAGTGTCCACAAATATTCAGACATATTGTGCAATCTACAGAGTTAAGGCCAAACAGAAGAAATGTATTAGTACAATCAACTTTTAGTAAACCAATGTGACTGAACTTGTATATTTATGAATATAACTTTGAGTTTTTGTGTTTTTATTGTGATATATTCCTCCATATTTTTAATACATAGATTAGATTGAGTGGAAAGGCCGGAGCGACTGAAAGTCCTCACATATGTCTCAAACAAACATCTGAATCACTTCCTAGAAGTCGGAATTGAACAGCTTTCGAGGAATTACCTATACACTCCCACTCGCCACTGAAATATCTCCTCAACACCGCAAACAAATCTCCTCCGCTAAATTAGCTGTGCTTTATCCTAAAACTGCCGTCGTAAAGTGAGGGTAAAATCAATATACTCTCTACTGCAGTTCTGCTACAGCATGAATTCTCCAGCAAGGTTCGCTCCAAAGGTCTGGTGTCTAGTTCAGTTCAGTGATCACCCAGATCTTAAACACTGGCTAATTTAGCAGCTAGTAATTAGCAGCTAACCAGAATGTCTGGAGCATAGCAGGTTTGGAAAGTTGCCAACATTGTATTCTCACCTTGGGAACTTTGGAATTCAGCCAACCTTATAAAATCTTAAAGGAACATTTAGCAAGGTTTTTGTAAAATATATTTTTTAAATGGTTAGCCATGATACAGACTGTACTGGCCATGTAGTGCTATAGATTTTTATCTATAACTGTGGATTGGGTTTGGTGAGGTGTGGTGCAATGTGGTTTGGTTTGGTTGGATTGGATTGAGTGTGGATATGGTTTGGTGAGGTGCAATGTGGTGTGGTTTGGGTTGGTTGGATTCGATTCGATTGGGATGGTTTGGGTCTGGTAATGTGCATTGGTTTGGATTGGGTTTGGTGAGGTGTGGTTTTGTTTGATTTGGGTTGGTTGGACTGGGTCTGGTAAGGTGCAATGCGGTGAAGTTTGGGTTGGTTGGATTGGTTAGGTGTGGTGTGGAGTGGGTTTGGTGAGGTGTGGTTTTGTTTGATTTGGGTTGGTTGGACTGGGTCTGGTAAGGTGCAATGTGGTGAAGTTTGGGTTGGTTGGATTGGTTAGGTGTGGTGTGGAGTGGGTTTGGTGAGGTGTGGTTTTGTTTGATTTGGGTTGGTTGGACTGGGTCTAGTAAGGTGCAATGTGGTGAAGTTTGGGTTTGGTTGGGTTTGGTGCCTTAGCAGTTAGAGCACTGGGCTAATGTAATAATGATTTTTATATCAACAGTATATCGTTTCTCTGGTTTGGTTTAGAATGGATTTGTGTTGGGTTGGATTCGCCAAACCATAGCTGTGGTAGATCTTGTTTTTGGTTGGATATTTTATTACTACAAATAAAACCACTACAGTGTTAGTTTGGGGCCACACTGGAACCAAGACCACCACCTCTTGAGGGTCTCAGTGTGGATGTTTAGGCCCACATCTGAGATTGATTACTGTATTCACACCTTCAAAGCAAATTTAATGTAACTGGAATAAAAAGTGAAGGTGTAAAACAACCTATGAGTGAGATACTAGCTTTAGAGTCAGTGTCCGGTTTAGTAGTGATCACCCTGCTCAAGCTCACCAGCTAAACCCGGTAATTAGCAGAAAACCAGGTTGTCTGGACCAGAACAATTAGGCAAATTGGTCAAATTGTTTAGAAATCTGTCTCTAAAGATCAGTCTAAAGATTGGAAACCCTGGGAAATATATAATAATAACCCCTGAAGAATTCCTCTTTTTTAGGACTGTACAGTAAATTTACCCATCTACCCTGTCTAACGGTGCACTGCACACTGTCTGAAAGGTCAGGCTTTTCTCCAAGTGTCTCCCTCTGGACCGTTATCAGCTACACCTGTCCACGTTCATAATTACGGCAGATTAATTGGCCTCTTTTTACTTCATTAAGCATGGTGGAGTAGGTCCGGGTGATGCGGTATTACCCAGTATTTTTGGCGTCGTCCATTCATCTGCATGACATTTAACTCCTGCCAGACTGCTTCAGTAATGTGCGGCGTGTGCTGCCGGGCCAGGTCTCTGTTTTGGGCCAATAAGACATCACTGTTGAGGTCTTAATTACCTCAAACACAGAGCGCTTCAGCGGAGCTCCAGATCTTAATTTCCTCACGCTGTCTCCTCCACGGAAATGAACCTCCGGAGAGATTCTGGAACAGTTGGAAGGAGATGCAGAACAACGTGCAATTAAAGGCTGAAAGAGATGTAGGCCTTAAATTAGCGTACATTCAGCTTATATATATCAGAGGATTAATATCTGACTCAGAGTTCCATAATAATGGATGTATTTTTTTACGGAAATTAATAATTAAAACAATGTTTAAAAGAGTTCAGTCTTTACTGCCTAGATAAAGTACTCTATTCGCTCTTTATGTTGGCATGTATGTTAAACAATATCCATTGGTAACAGGATTTTCGTAACAATGGACAATTTTCTTTGCACTTTTTGTTCATGTTCATATTTACTGTTGTATTTACTGTATATATATTTTATTATTTTTATTCAAAGAATGCACAGATATATGCATATGTATGTATTACTGTCACTTAAGTCTGCATTTTATAGTTTAGTTTGTTTATTGCATGTCTAAGTACCATAGAATTGCTGTTCAATTTAATTTTAAATAAACGCTTAATAGACGTATTGTCTTGTCTTGTATTTTCTTGTCTTGTCATTATTACCAATCTACAACAGAGTATTTAACAACAAGTACAACTAGTATGAACTAGTGTAAATTAGTTATTTATAATTTATCTATGCTTAATTATGAAAACAAACACATTTTTGTTGTCCCCTAAAACACAGAAAGCAGTGTAACAGCATCAGAATCAGTATAGCATCAGTGTTTGAAATATGTACAGGATGCTGTACATAGATATATGTACAACATATATCTATATATTCTTTTATATTATTTATTGTCTTTCATAAATTATAACAAGTTTTATATTAAACCAAAAAAAATGGTTTGGCAATATGGTTGGACGTCAACAACCCTTTGTTAGGTTGCAGCAAGGAAGATGCTGAGGCGGATGCATCTGCTGATGCGGATGTGAGTATATTTAGTAACAATAAAACGAAATAAACACAAAAACTAGATAAACAAACAAACAGGAATCAAACTAGGAAAACAAGGACTAAACTGAAACAGAAAAGAAGAAACAAAAGCAACCATGGCAGGCAATAAAATGTACAACTGTCAAGGGCTATATATTTGAATACACGGAAGTAACAGGAAACACCTGGGGACAGGTAATGCGGGGGGCGGGGCTTCAAATGAACACAGGTGAAAACACTAAGGTAGAGACATGTTAGGAACACATAGGGCCATGTGCAGGGGAAAGGTAAATAAACAAACAAACAGGAGGGCAGGACAAATACAGAGAGACAGACAAAGGAGACATAGAACAGGAGGGGAATGTGACACCCTTTTTATAACAAACTATTATACACAAAAGTATTGGTACACCTGTTTTTCTAAAGTCAAATGTGTTTAAAAGAGGTTTTTTCTGATTTTTCCAACAGGTGTCCCAATACTGCTCTACAGGAAGACTATCTACAAAATTTCGGGGCATTGGTGTAAGGATTTGACTGCATTCAGCCGCAAAAGTTGTTTTTTTATCGCATTTCACTCTGAAAATAGATCTAAACATTGGTTGGTTGTAAAATGAAAAACTAAACAGCACGGCATGGGAATTGAAATAACCCTCGATTTCTGCCCTGATATTAAAAGGTTAAATTTAATCACATCCATTACAGCTGATATAATAACTCTGCTGGATGACATCCACATTAGACCTTGGAGCTCGACAATTACGCCGAGGTGGAAGGTCAACCATGTCCATAAGCGTTATTCTGGCTGGTCAATTACGCGGTGTCCTTGTAGGTGTCGTATATTAGACACCATTACCCTCTGCTCTTAACATCTAAACTGACCTATAGTGGGCATTATGGAGATCAGATGGACAGGGTGACCTTCAGATCTACCTTTCCCAGTAAAACCATTCCTGTTCCACGTATATCAGACTGTTCTGAACATACATGCTACTGTTATATAGAGCAGGAAATAAACAGCAAACTTCCATTTCCAAACCTTCATTTTGCATTCGTATAAACATTTTTTATAGGTGAAGAGAGATGAATTGGTAAACAGGAGTTTTAATAGGAGTTTGAAAGAGAGTTAATTGAGTTAAACTTGCGATTTCACCAAATAGCTTATGATAAGAGGCTTACACGACCTCAACAAAGATGGAGCAGTATCTATTCTCATTTTCCCAGAAGCACAAGAGGGTAATAACTCAGTCTGAGCTCAGGAGGGATTGGAACGTGTTTGAATAATGATTTTATTTGCATTTTTTTCTACTTTTCTCAGGAGTTTCACTGTTCCTGACGGTGAGATTCGAGAGCACTAAGTGCTTTCTCACAAGCTTCTCCTGAAACTTACGTAATGTGGCATTAGCATACTGTGAAAATAATAATGAAACATCTTTATTTTTTCTCTAGGATCAGTAAGAAGGTGAAATAAGAGCTTAAACTCCACCATTATAACTGAGCTCTGGCTCTTTGAGAGTTAGTATCCAGCAGAGGAACATGTTCCTCAATTAAATCGATCAGCATGCTTTAAGTGTAAGTGGCAAATTGTACAAAACTACAAAGACTGTACAGATTACAGACATCCTACCTTGCAAAAACTCATTTCAGGGAGGATTTTGCAGTTAGGCCCAAAAATACAGCTGTGGAAAAATGAAGAGACCACTACAGTTTCTGAATCAGTTTCCCTGATTTTGCTATTTATAGGTATACGTTTTGAGTAAAATGAACACTGTTGTTTTATTCTATAAACTGCGGACAACATTTCTCCCAAAATCCAAGTAAAAATACTGTCATTTAGAGCATTTATTTGCAGAAAATGAGAAATGGCTGTGGCATGTTCTCCTCCACCAGTCTTACACACTGCTTTTATATAACTTTATGCCACTCCTGGTGCAAATATTCAAGCAGTTTGGCTTGTGATCATCCATCTTCTACTTGATTATATTCCAGAAGTTTTCAATCCGGTAAAATCAAAGAAACTCATCAGTTTAAGTGATCTCCTATTTTTCCAGACCTGTTTATACATTTTTTTTATAAGGCTTTGTAGAAAAATGGTTCCAATTTGTAAACGCTTCATTGGATATTATTTTTGTTCTACACTTCAGTTGCATCTCATTTGTTTATTTACGAATCCAGTGTGGTGGCATGCAGAGCCATATAGAGCCCAGATCTGTGTTCCTTTTTTGAAGTGAACTTTATTGAAGATTATACAAATACAAAAACAAATACCCTGTGTTCCATATCCTGTGTTCCAACCCTCTGCCATTGACCTGCAGACCTACACTAAATCCCACCCACATGGAACACTGATAGGTCTACCGAGGGCAAGAAGAGACCAATTAGGATGTAAATCCCACCCACAGAGAGCAGCAATAGGTCTATTGAGCACAAGAAGAGGCCTGTATGTCTGTTACTCGCTGGCTCTCTTGCCTAAAAATGAGCATGAGCAGCCTGATAAACTGATATCTGGGATGCTGTACTTGATTTGTGGGCAGCAGGGAGAATCCCACGACTTGCGGGAGATGTAAGATCTCTGACTGAAAGACAAAAGTATTGGGACACCTAGACCTTATCCCCTTTATTCCCTGCATTCATTCCAATCGGTATTATGTATTCTTGCACTTAACACAAGTTGAGACCTATTGTCAATCAGAAAAGACACACTGCACTGGAAAAAAAATAAAAAGATGTTAAATAATTCCACTGCTATGAACATAAGGCAATTTTATATTTTTTTATTAACTGAAACTTTATTTGTGAGTGCATTGCATGCATTATATATTTTAACTGGAAAATAATTAATGTGTGAAAAGATTAAAGGAGGTTTTATGATATCCCATTCTAATATTGCACCATTAATCTTGCAGCTGCTCTATATAGACAATTGTATTGGGACATCGACACATTACACTTTTTTTAACTTTTGATGTCAATGAAAGAGACAATTTAGTAAACTAAAAATTGCAAAAACTGGAGATACTTGTTTTTTATTGGACAATAATGATTACACCTACAAGACCTTTTCAATACATTAAATCCTATACCCATAGACATTAATATGGAGCTGATCTTTGAAGTTCTCAGGTATTGATGCTTCTCTGCACGTAGAAATGCCACTGTGTAAGTACTGTGTCCCAATACTTTTGAACATATAGTAGATCTGTAAAATTGTATCTTATAGATCCGCTGTAAAGGTGTACACTCTTTCAGGTCCCTCTCCACCCTATATATTTATTATATTAGAAAGAATTCAAGTGAGTTACAAGTGAGTTGTGCAAAATTGACAATCCTTAAATGGATTTCACTAGTTATTGACAGCAAAGGCTTTTTAAAATATACCCAAACATATATCCCAATTGCCAAGTGTGGGCTAGAGGGGTATAAAGCTCCCCATTATTGAGCCCATTATTCTCTGCAATGATGGAGCTCATAATCATCTAATACATTTAGATGAGATGAGAGTTTGGGGAGTTGGATACAGGGGAGTGGGGATCAATCAATCAAAGATCCTTACTGCCTACACTCTGAATGCAATCAAATCCTCACAGCAATGCTACATTAGTCGATATCTGGACAGTAGAAACAGTTACTCCAGCAAAAACAGGATAACCCTTTTTAATACCCTTTATTTCAGAAGAAACAATGTGACCACGTGTCTAAATACTTTTGTCCATAAGGTACTCTATATAAAGGGGCCACATTTCAGCATAATCATGTGGTGTGCAGTTCTATGCAGGCTTTTGGAGATGATGAATCATACAATAGACTCACAGAATACCATCTGGCATAATTCATGCAATATTAATAACTTCTCCTCAGTCACAGCTTTGTCTTCCTGTGGATATCTGAGGAAAACTATGTGGAAAAAACTGTGCACCATAAAAAAATCACAAAAAAGCAACTAAAGTGATTAAAATGAATTATAGTTTAATTATAATCAACATGTCAAAATGTTAATTACAAAAGAAAATATTGTTTATAACACCCTTATTACAAATTAAAAACGTACTTATAATTTCTACCATACATTAAAATCTGCTCCAATCTCATTTATAAGACCCCTCCCCCTCGCTTTTAAATATGCATGCATGACAGTGACAGCACCTTATTATAAAGAAGAGGTAGATCTGAACGTATTGTAATGTGAACAATGAAGGAGCCATTATAAAGAATTATGCCAGAGGCAATAACGTCCAATTATAATCCGTCTTCGTCCCTCATAAAGCGCTGGCGTGTAGATCCTCGGTCATTAGAGCCCAGTGAACGGTCACGCTGTCATATTCCATTCTGTACATCTGGAACAGCAGTGTTTCCAATAGAGCTATAAATAAATTAGTAAACACTGAAAAAAAACCCCAAATAAACTAATAAAACCTACATTTACTTTCTCTCACTGGCCACTTTATTAGAAACACCTTTTCTACCTTGTGCTTTGACTCACTGCCCACTTTATCAGAAACACCTACAATACCTTGTGCGTCCACACCCTGTCCACTTTATCAGAAACACCTTTTATACCTTGTGTTTTGACTCGCTGGCCACCTTGCACTCCATACTCACCAACACACACCAGTGAGAAGCAGCAGCCAATCGCGCACAGCATACTCTCAACCGGAGACAACCGCTCACCTGGAGGACTGCATCAGTCACAGAGGAGTTGTCCCAATCCATATCTGGACATATAGTCATAAACACATTCACACACACACACACACACACACCAGAGCAATTTAGAGTATCCAATCTTTGCCTGATCTTAATGTATTTGGACTGTGGGAGAAAACACACGTGCAGACATGAGAAAAACCTAGAAACTCCACCCAGATAGGGACTTGAACTCAAGACTCCAATACTGGGAGGTGGTGAGCATGCTAACCACTAAAACCAATTTATACTGGGTCGAACCTACGCCGTAACGTATGTGTTGCCGTGTACCATATGCTGTAGCTTATGGTACAGCTTGGCGATCACCTTCCTAAAAAATTTAACTATGCGTTGCGCAATGCAGATAGCCGCTGCTGTGATTGGTCCGCCAGGCCTCCCGCCCACACATTCCCGCCATCACGGTTTAAACTGCACAGCGACCAGAGCTGCTGATACACGCATGCATAAATATAAACATGCACCACTGCGTAGCACACTATTGGTGGATTTGCTTATTCTACAGCGTAGGTTCAATGCAGAAGTATAAATCTGCCTTAAGCCACTGCGCAGCCCTATGGTTCAGGTTAAGATCATGGTTAGAGTTAGTGTTTATTTTAGGTTCAGTATAATGTCAGTGTTTTTAGGTCTCAGGTCAGGTTTATATTAGGCTTAGTGATAAACATAAGGTAAATATTAGGGTTAGAGTGAATTATAGCTTTAGGTTTACATTAAGATTAGAGGTTGTGTTTGTGCAAACTGTTGGTTAGGGATTAGGTTAAGACCATCGTTAGACTATGGTAGTTATTTGTATGATGTACTTTAGTTGAATATTTATTAACCAAATCTGAATTACAATCATTCAAAGTCATTCACAGTAGCTAGTCAATATAAAGCCTTATAGACAAGTATACCAGCAGGCTGGGTTTGATTCATCATCTTGTGGGTCCCTCTCTGAAAGCAACTGCAGGCCAAAATAAATAAAAGTCCCTGTGTTTGTGCCAGTATTTGCAAAATGCCAGACACAATTCATCCCGTGGGCGCGAGACAGGAAAATCTCAGTAAACAGAGTGATCGATCGAGCTTCATTCCAAACAGTGCTGTTAACTGGGGCGACTCTGGGCTGTTTTATTGTCTGGATCTCGGCGCTGCCCGGCTGTGATGAGGAAAAGGCTGTTATTCAGTAATGTGATGATAGATGGACAGCATCCTAAAAAAAAAAAAAAACACCCACCAGAATTCAGTCTTTTCTCACTATAGAAACAAAACGATGAGTGTCGCATGGGACTCCTTATACAGTATCTGTGGGATTTCTTACACTGCTTCTTGTGCTAATGATACCTTCTATTGTGTTAGCAGGTCAGATAAGACAGGATTGCTATGGCCTTGCCAACACTTTTCTATTACACGAATTATTGAATGTTTTCTGTATGTTCTTAGAACATTTTTATTTAATGTTTTCAAGTGTTCCGGTAATGTTGCTGCAACTTTAGTCATGCCTTGTGTTAGTGTTTTAATTTTTAGTTTTGGGAATGTTACTTTTAACATTTCCATGATGTTAGTATGTATCTACTGGGGAATTTTATGTGAGAAACTCTCTAATGTAGTGATGCAAACCATTACTATGTCACACACTGTTAGAACAGTCCTAAAACATATCCATGTATTAGTATTGTGTGAGGAAACCTGTGCAGACATGAGGAATACATGGGAACTCCACCGAGATAGGGACTTGAACCCAAGACTTCAATGCTGAGAGGTGACCATCCACTAAACCACTAACGGCCTATTTATACTTCTGTATCGAACCTATGCTGTAGCCCATGTATCACTGTGTATCCTATGCGGTACCCTACGCCGTAGCTTGATGCGCACCTCCCTGGAAATGTAATTACGTATCACATGACGCGGACAACATTTCTACATGTTCTTATTACGTTCTCTGTTAGCAGGATAGAAGCAAAAAGACAATGTGTTTGAAGTAAGCACAATCACATCACAGTCCTCACAATGGGCTACATTCACCGTCAGTATCGCTATGATCCAAGGATCGTTGGTTTGAATCGCCAGTCATGCTGCTTCTCCATCAGCAGCCGGAGTCTGAGAGAGTGCAGCAGGTCATGCTGTTTCTCTCTGGGTGGGTACAGTAGATGACACTCTCTCCTCCCATTACTCCCATTGTGATGCTAGTCGACGTATGCATCTGTTAGCTGATGTATCAGAGCTGAGCATCAGGCACTTTCCTCCGAGTGGGTTGTGATGCTGCCTAGTGATGCTGCTAAATAGTGGGTGGGGTAATTAGCCTTCCAAATTGGGAAGAAATAAATGAAAAAAAAAAAAAAGAATCCAGAGACCACAGTTTCACTGATCCACAGCTGGAGGCTTTAAACCCCTAAATATAGCCCACATCTGGCATTAGGCAATGTACCAGTAGGTTTATGTTCATCTTCTCTAGACAGTCCTGTTCTATTAACAATACTTCTATTTAAAGAGGCTGAATTAAAGAATGAATTAATAGGGGTGTCCGCAAGTATTTGTCCATACACAGTACTGGTCAAAAGTTTTAGAGCAGCCTTATTGTTTAGTTGTCTAGTACAGCCCTAAGCAGTACCTTTATTACTGTACTTTACCTAAAACTGAGACTTACCCTGTGTTCACACTGGAACGCGACGAGTCGCTTGTGTCGCCCAACGTTTGTCGCTTGTGGGCGTGTCAAGCTCAACGCCCGCGTTTATCATGGTCCAGCCTCCGACAAGAAAAAAGGCACAAAAAAGGAATCGCTTGGCCACTTTATTTCACAGCTATAACTTGCTGGACTCTTGGCCGTTTCTGGGATTTAACTGCTCTGGAAACGCAGCCGTTCCCGCAGATTGACGTGGGTCCACCCCATTCAACAGAATGAACAGGGAAAGAAACTAGAAATTCAGAGAGCAGAAGCTTGAGGACGTCGGACCGCCTTGTTTGTGATTGGTCCAAAGAAAAGCTAGGAGCCAATCGGGTTAGAATGTCGCTTCACCGCGTCGCTTGTCGCTCTGTCGCTTTGTCGCGTGCCGCGGCGACGAATCGCTCCCTGCAATAGATAATGAATGGTCGCTTTCCAGTGTGAACACAGGGTAATTCCATTGTTAAACTGGGCTAAAGGTGTTGCCATGAGGGTCACCCAACAGTACTCACAGCTATCTAGATTTTGTACCATTTTCCTTTTTTGATTAGACCTGAAGAGCTTAAATTGCAAAAAGTTATGGAAAAAAATGGGGTATTTTTAAACTTTTGACTGGTAGTGTATATGGTGTTTTTACTCTCTTTGATGATCAACTGTAGGGCATACATTTAGCAGATACTGATATTAGTGGCAAATATATGAATATTCCCTCGTTAAAAGATTATTTTGTGGGAAACAAAGAAAGAGGTTCTTCCATATTTCAATTACCTTTTTTATATTTAAATAACACTAAAACGTAATCACGGCTGATCTGTAGCTCAGTGCAGTGTAAATTCTAAATGTTGGTGAGGTAATGTGTCTCATGCCAGCTTTTGGTGTCACTGGATGTATTGTGGGCATCTGGTGGCGACTCCACAGAGGGTCATTAAAAAGATTTAATTGAATCGGTCTGCTATTTTTTTTGGAACGACTGCAGTGCAGAGCAAATTTGGCTCCAGCATTGACTGGAGCACAGTGTGGGCTCGCAGCCTCCCCACCTGTCTGAATACAACCAATTATACCCATTCCACTCAGACTCTTAACCCTTACAGATCCAGTGCTGTCAGTGTTGTTTCACTACTAGCGTTCGCCTCATCAATGAAAATACTGTTGAAAATACTAATCTTTTTTTATACTATTTTGTTATGTGATAACGATCTGTAAAGTACTAAGACATGTACATGCATTAAATGACTTATATAATGAAAATAAAATGTTTTGAAATGATGGAAGTGTTGGATTTGAGTCTGCATACATTGTACATGGACATGCAGTCAAAAGTAATACGACAGTATGAACTTGTGCCTGGATTTCTGCCTGGAAGTCTGTTAGCATGGACAATTCTAGACAGATACCACCAGTGACCATCATTGCATCTACTGCACTGCACCAATTTCTCCAAAATGTGGGGAGCAACATAATGCTATGCAAAAAGTGTGGGATAGAAATCTAATTATTTAAAGTGAAGGAAGTGATGAATGACCAGTCCTGGTTCAGAACCCGAATGACCTGTGGAAAGAAGCTCTTCCACATTCTCTCTGTGTTCTCTCAACAGGTGCAAAATGATGTTACAGAGTAGCCTATTAAAGACAGTATTTGACAAACTGTTTAAATGGCCAATGGTCAGTCCAGAAAGAGAGACAGCATCTCGACAAAAGCTGCGTCTTCAATTATCTCTGCTTCTGTGATCAAAGTAGAGGAAAAGACAAGATCGCTAGTGTTTTTCAGACGGTAAAAATGAAAATGTCACCATTTCATCTTCACTCTTTCCCTCAGATCCGTGTTCAGAGTCACTCGTTATAAAACACAAGCCTTAACGACTTTGTGAGATCAAGAGTCAGGCAGAAATAGAACAGTGTGTTGTGTACTCCTTTGATAATTGCAGTTTTATTGCTGCCAAATTAAAATGCCAGAACCTCAGAAAGCTCAGAAACCAGGCCTGATTTATTTCAGCTTCTTAACTGATGGTGGTGTTCCTGTGCTCGAGGCGTTCACACAGACTTTCCATTCCTATCTTACAGCGAGACTGAGCGCTCCATAAAACCACTTCACGGGGTGAGATTAATAGAGCTGAGCACTCTGATCATCTCTCGCACCTCCTCCTATCTCTCTCTATCTGTTTAACTATCTCCTGATTAGATTATCTCTCATCTTTATGGTGCTGTTTGGTGGAGAATTATGGTGTCTGGGATAATTGTGGTTGTTGGTGTTTGGTGGTGTCTCCTGTAAAGCTGATGGTGTTTGCTGAGAGTCACTCAACATGATGTTTAGGAATTGTGGTGTTTGAGAATAATGGGGGTTTGGTGATGAATAATTGGTTTTGATGGAAGATGGGTTTGTGGTGTTTGGTGGAGAATAACTGGATTGGTTGAGGGTGGTTTTGTGGTGTTTGGTTGAGAATAATTGGGTTTAATTGAGGGTGGTTGTGTAGTGTTTGGTGATGAATAATTGGTTTTGATGGAAGATGGGTTTGTGGTGTTTGGTGATGAATAATTGGTTTTGATGGAAGATGGGTTTGTGGTGTTTGGTGGAGAATAATTGGATTTGATTGAGGGTGGTTTTGTGGTGTTTGGTTGAGAATAATTGGGTTTAATTGAGGGTGGTTGTGTAGTGTTTGGTGAAGAATAATTGGATTTGATTGAAGGTGGTTTTGTGGTGTTTGGTGGAGAATAAATGGGCTTGATAAAGGATGGTTTTGTGGTGTTTGGTGGAAAATAATTGGGTTTGAGGGAGGAGGTTTTGTGAAGTTTAATGAAAAGTAATTAAGTTTGATGGAGGATGCTTCTGCTGTGTTTAGTGGAGAATAATTGGATTTGATTGAAGGTGGTTTTGTGGTGTTTAGTGCAGAATAATCGGCTTTGATGAAGAATTGTTTTGTGGAGTTTGTTGCAGAATAACCGGGTTTGATGGATTATAGTTTTATGGTGTTTGGTAGAGAATAATTGGATTTGGTTGAAGGTGGTTTTGTGGGGTTTGGTAAAGAATAACTGGGTTTGATGGAGAATGGTTTTGTGGGGTTTGGTAAAGAATAACTGGGTTTGATTTAGGTTGGTTTTGTGGTATTTTGTGGAGAATAATTGAGTTTGATGAAAAAAACAGGCCTGATTTATTTCAGCTTCTTAACTGATAGTGGTGTATTTGTGCTTGAGGCGTTCACACAGACTTTCCATCTCTATCCTACAACAGTAAGACTAAATGCTCCATAAAGCCACTTCACGGGGTAAGATTAATAGAGCTGAGCACTCTGAACATCTCTTGCTTCTCCTCCTATCTTTCTGTATCTGTTTAACTATCTCCTGATTAGATTATCTCTCATCTTTTACCTGCTATTTTTAATCTCCCTCAGTGGAACAGTCTCTGCAGCCCTCAGCTGTTGTGTACACGGCTGGCCCGGTGTGTTCTTCCACAGCCAAGCAATGAAAATTTGATGTTGGTCACAGTTCAAAGCTTTTTAATGGATTTAATAATGCACTCATCCAGCAAAATGTTTTTCTTCCCCAGCTGAAATCATCACGGCACACTGCAAAAGTGCACACTTTACACAACAACCTGTCGTTCCTTACTTAAAAAAGAATATTTCATAAATGAAATGTAGAAAATAAAAAGATTTATACACGTAGCATCTGCTTGCAGCTTTATAATGTTTTTAATTGATTTAAGTACATGTGGATTTTGAGCTAACTGACGTTTTGTGATTTTGCAATTAAGAGAATTAAGTTTTTGTTGGCAAGTAATGGTGCTTGCAGTGTTGATGTTTGTTGATGTTTTGGGGAATGATGGTGCTTTGTGGAAAACTATGGTGTTTGTTGGCAAATTGTGTTTTTTTGAGGTGGGGAATAATGGTGTTTGTAGGGAATGATGGTGCTTGTTGTGAATTGCTGAGTTTATTAAGGATTACATTTTTGAGAGAATGCATTATAGTGAAATAATGAAATATAGTGTTCGTTAAAAAATATTACTTTGGGAATCTGTTGTTTGAGGAATGATGGTATTTGTTTGGGAATTATAGTATTTTGGGGGAATGTTGATGGTTGTTGGAGAACATGGGCGTCTGTTGGGGAAGGCTGGTGTTTGTAGGGGATATATGGTATTTGTTGATGAAATGGTGATGCTTGTTGGGGAATTATGGTATTTGTTAGGGAATTGAGGTGTTTGTTAGGGATTGGTGGTATTCGTTGATGAATGGTGATGCTTGTTGGAAAATGATGGTATTTGTTGGGGAATGGTGGTGTTTGTTGGAGAATAGTGGTGTTTGTTGGGGAATGGTGGTGTTTGTTGGAGATGTATGATATTTGTTAATGAATGGTGATGCTTGTGGGGAAATTATGATATTTGTTGGGGATTTTTGGTGTTTTTTGGGGAATGGTGTTGGTTGTTGGAGAATGGTGGTATTTGTTGGGGAATGGTGGAATTTGTTGGGAAATGGTGGTGTTTGTTGGGGATGTATGGTATTTGTTGATGAATGGTGATGCTTATTGGGGAATTATGGTATTTGCTGGGAAATTATGGTATGTGTTGGAAAATTATGGTGTTTGTTACGGAAATATGGAATTTCTTTGGTAATAAGGTGTTTGTGGATATGATGAATCTTAAAATGGAATTAATTAACATGGGTAGAACGTGCTCTAACTACCAGTGGGGTTCAGAGAGAAGTCAGCCAATAGCCATGACGATTGTCCCTTTTACAGTCATGTGTGCAGGAAAATCAGCTCTAACCCACCGAAGAGTCTGTCTCTCCATCAGAGTACCAGCCCTGCTACAGCAGAGACACACTGCCCTCCAGTGGCCATTAATACTGAGGAAGTGAATATTAACCCCTTATAACCTGGGCTTAGTGCTTAAGTCTTATAAATAAAGTGTTTTATTCACTAATTAATAACATAACATATACTCACTGAGATTGTGGAGTAAGTAAATATCTAGTCATACAATATTTGTCCAAATATTTGTTGACACAAGAATGCTGAATTCTAACTAGTTTTTTTTTTTTACTTTGTGCATGCATTACTAAAAAAACATTACAACAGTTTATCCTTTTATAAGGGCAACTATAGGGCATCACTTTTACACCATTGGCATTGCACTTCTTCAATAGAGAGTCACCTAACTGGTACTTGTTTAGAGAACATTAACTTTAACTCAAACATTCAGTTAATTACACAGGGACAGGCAGGATCAATAACAGTAAGGTAGCAAAAATAAACAACATACCAGAGAGTAGTCAGGCAAAATAGGGTCATACATGGAAAATCCAGTAATTAAGGGGCAAGGTAAAACAGTAGTCAAAAATACAAAAATAGATCGGCAACAGAAGAAAACAATAAAGAGAGCAAGGCAAAACAAGTCAGTAACAAAGGATAATATAGAAAGGAAACACATTGTAGAAGAGCTAGATAACTAGTTTCGATACTCAGCAGAGGACAGAGCAAACAGATGGGTATATGTACAGGATAGACCAGGTGCAAATAATCAGTAACTGGGAATGCGGGAATGCCATTATGTCATGTGATCAGGGAAGTCCAGTGTCAAGACGGACACTGAGGGCAACACAAGGCTATAGAGGGTCACAGTCAAAGAAAGTGTGGGTTTTTGGGTTAGCATCATCGTCTTCCTCTCTCAAATCATTATTTGAAATATTGGATGTTTGGTTTGTACTTGCAGTATAACCATATGTTAAGATTATATTAAAATATAAATAATCTCCATCCCTGGTTAGCTGACTGTTTGCACA
The DNA here is from genome assembly GCF_023375975.1 of Astyanax mexicanus. NCBI lineage: Eukaryota > Metazoa > Chordata > Actinopteri > Characiformes > Acestrorhamphidae > Astyanax > Astyanax mexicanus. Next base: position 32,626,537 of record NC_064417.1, read on the forward strand.
TCAGATGCTGTGCTGAGATTTTATTTATTTAGCCAAATGGCCACCTTTGCAATGCAATGAGTTATTTATGCAATATAGTTTTTAGTGATTGAACTTTAGATTTTTACTTATACTGTTTTTTTCCACTTATACTTTCATGACTTAAGACACTTTTATACTCAGTTTGGAAAATTCAATACTGCACTTTCTAATGCATAGTTTTCAATAGGATGAGCACAACATTGTGACAGTAAATGAGTCTGGCGTGGCAGATGCGCAGGACCATAATGATTTACACTTTTGCTCACTGGCCAAACACAGTGCAGCTAATCTGCAGTCTCCAATAACCCACGGTTGCACCCAGCCAGCTTGTCCCCACCACGTAACATAAAAAGTGCAAGTACCGGTTCACTACAGACTACTTCTTCCCTCCAAGAATGGTCTGGGGACCCTAGGTGCTTCATGACCCTTCACAGCCCACTGGTTGAGAAACCCTGATCTAGAGGGCAATTCACCATAATCTATTGTGAGAAGGGGTTCCCTAGCATGCACTTAATCACTTTTTCCAACAAAGAGGTACAGGCAATATGGCAATTTTTCCTTTTTTTTGCCACTTCAGAGGACACTTTAGCAACGCACCACTTTTGTGGCACCCCTCCTGCTTCCCATCAAGTCCACCAGTGATCAATGGAGCTTCATCATCACTCCAGAGAACCCCACAGTTCTCCACTTCTAAACAGTTCAATGTTAGGGGGCTTCAATGTTTCTAGAATTTCCCCTCGGGGATCAATAAAGTATCTATCTATCTATCTGTCTGTCTGTCTGTCTGTCTGTCTGTCTAGCTAGCTGCTCCACAGCACCCCAATCTATTGAATCATTAGCACCATAGCTAACAACTCAGTTTGTGATAAACAAGATAAATGCATTGATTACATTTTCCATTTTATCTTCTGTTTCAACCCAGAGCACACTCTGACAAGACCTGACCGCTCTTGACTCTGTGTGCTGAAGTGGTCGCTAACCACGCAACAGTGAATGGAGGCTCTTTCATGTCCATAGCAACGCTAACGGAAGCTTTCCTCAGCGGTGATTCTGGAACACCTCGTTCTGAAGGCGACCGTAGTCTGGATGATTCAGTTGGCACGTATCTGCCATTTAAACTGAGTATTATTCAGAAAAGCACAAATGACTGATAAGAGAGCACTTCAGACAGAACGAACTCGTTCAAATCTGCTGAGAGGGTGGAAAATAAGATACTTTAGAATATAAAGGACACTATGCACACGAATAAGCAGAGACACCTGCTTAGCCGCAGTTACTTCTAAAAATCAAGGCTATTAAAAATAAATTATTCTGTTTTGGTTGGAGACAATCACTTTCTTTACTGTCCAGCTGGAAATACTTTCTACTAACTTTTTAGCAGCATTGCTGTGAGGATTTGATTGCATTTAGCACTGAAAGCTAAATGTTAGTAAAGTCAGGATGTTGTACAGATGATCAGTATCCCAAACCTTTTCCCAAACTCATCCCAACTCCAAAAAAAATTTGGATGGAGTTCCACCATCGTTACAGAGAACACAGTTCCGCTGCTCCACAGTTCCCTTTTTGCTTGTTTTTTTTGTTATATCTCAGTTATGTTTGTAGAAATATCTGGTATTAGTCATAAACATTGTTAAACGGTTATGTAATGTCTCAAATAATGTTTACTTTACACTAGTTTAAAGGAGAAATCAGTAATAAATACTTCATACTTCACAGTTCAAATAAGAAAATACTGTCTCTACCATCACCAGCTGTCAATACTTTAACTCAACATGTTTCCTTATCTGATATATATCTGATGATACATCCTGATCATGTTATGAGTTAATACAGAAAATATCATTCTTAATGGTCCTTAAAGAATATTTTAAATAATAATGAATTGAGACAGTTTAACAATTTGTGGTGATTATTATTCATTTCGTGACTAGTGTTAACTAATAGTTAATTTAAGGTAAGCACTGTTAATTAATGTACCCTTATCGTAAGTGTTACAAATATTGATATCATTTATATATATATATATAATTTTTATTTTTTTACAAAGCAAAAACAAACCAAACATTTGGACAGCCTCCTAGCATGACCACTGCAACTATATTTTCTCTGTATACAATCATGTTCTCACTGCAATGCTTCACAATCTAATAGCAGTTCAGATACTCAGACTCACGCTCTATTGGTGGCAATGCTGTGGTCGTGCTATGTAGGGAATGTTGGATTAGACAGTGACGATGCCCGAGAATACAACGGGCATGAAGAGTGTCTGCACTGCTTCCCACACTCAGGCCGTCGCCGTGGCAACCGCCTCAGAAGTGCATGGAAACCTCCTCACCGCCGAGCCAGTTTACAGCAGATAGAGCTGCTTTGCATCACATGGAACCCGATAACCTGTCTGCTTAAGCGTGTAACATGGTGATGTCAACATTGTTGCATTTTTTGCTTTAAAATTTTCCACACACTCTCTATTGAGGACAGGTCAGGACTGCAGGCAGGCCAGTCCAGTACCCATACCCTCTTCTTCCACAGCCATGTCTTTGTAATGTGTGCAGCATGTGGTTTTGCATGATCTTGTTGAAAAAAAAAATGCATGGACCTCCCTGAGGAAGATGTGGTCTTGAAGCTAGCATATGTTGCTCTATAATTGCAATGTAATTTTCTTCATTCATGCTGAATCACAGAAGTGTGCTACACTGTAAGCCCGGATAAGTTGAATTTATTTAAAAAAATTGAGGAAACCTTTAAGTAATAGGGAATAAAAAAAGAGTTAGCATAAATTAAAACAAGTTATTACTATGAAATGGGAAGTTGATTTATTTCTAAGGTAGCCCAGGGGAAATCACTACACACTGATGGTGAATGTCAAACTGTTGGACACACCCAGTATGCAAAATAATGGTGACAGAAGCCAATGAAAAAATTATGTTAATGGAAACAGACTAAACTCAGTTATTATAAGTTGGTTCAACTCAAAGATCTCAGTTTGAATGTATATGTGCCCACAAATGTTCAACTAACTCAAAATAGTTGAGTATTATTTAGAAATATCCAATTTTATGCAAAACAGACTTAAATCATTTGAGTTCATAAACGTTTGGGTTTACAATGTACTAACACACCCCCATACCATGACAGACACTGGCTTTGGGATCTTTGGGACTGTAAACAATCAGGATGTTTCTTATTGTCTTTGGTCCTGAGCTCATTCAGGCCCATGAGGTTTTATCAGATAATGATTAGTGAATAATGGTTCTAAGTGCAGTGCGTCTGAGGGATCAGAGACTATGGGTCTTCAGCTTGAAAATCTTGTTGTTTCTAAACATTTCAATCATTTTGCCACTAATTTGTTGCAAACTGGAGATCATCTTTACTCTTCAAAGGCTTTTGGCCCATTGCTATCACTGTCCCAGTATGTTTGGAATGTGTTGCAGGCCTGAAATGCAGGAGTGGATGTATATTAATAAATTAAATTAAGTTTTGGGTTAATCTTTCTGCAATCAAATACAATTCAAAGTAAATGTGAGAAAATCAGTATGCATTAGAGTGAGGCTGTATATTATGCATCAATGTAATTTTATGTCTGCCAAAAATCATGAATAAAGGTTTGAAAATGTAAAAAAGAAATGTGCATAATAAACTGTAATAAAAAATACCGACAAAAAATCTGATTTCTCCACTAGATGGAGACAGAGCTTTGAATTTGCGGCCAACAAAGCTCTGCTTTAATCCTTAAATTACACACACAGTACACATTATTTAATAAAAACAATGGTTTAATAGAGCTGCAGATTTCAGGGAAAGTAGATTTTGCACTGTATTCTGTTTTTCACTGAGAGTTATTTGGGATAATGGTAATAATACAGCACAGGCGGATCCTGGATATTCTGAGTTGTTTACAGGATTCTCTACAGTTACTCATCTGGAACCGTGTATCCAGTTTGAATCCAATATGATGCTTGTTGAGCAACTTCACTGGTATTTTCTCATGTTTGAGCTGCTTCATCTTTGGCTCAGTTTATGTCTGAAGGGAGGGAGGTCTGGGAAACAGAGGCCTAGTACTGAAGCATTTACACAGTATAATGCACATTTAGAGATTTCTTTTTCTTTTTAAATTAAACAGTTTCCCAAATTCCAATGGCAAATAGTGTCATTTAGTGCATTTATTTGCACAAAATGAGAATGGATGAAATAACAAAAAAGATGCAGACCTTTCAGACCTCTAATAATGCAAAGAAAACAAGTTTATATTCATAAGGTTTTAAGAGTTCAGAAATCAATATTTGTTGTAATAATCCTGTTTTTTAATGCATCACAGTATTTATGCATCTTGGCATGTTCTCTTCCAGCAGTCTTACACACTGCTTTTGGATAACTTTATGCCACTCCTGATGCAAAAATTCAAGCAGTTTAGCTTGGTTTGATGGCTAGTGATCATCCATCTTGCTCTTGATTATATTCCAGAGGTTTTCACTTTGGTAAAATCAAAGAAACTCATCATTTTTAAGTGGTCTCTCATTATTAATCCCTGTTCTAAACTATATTAGAAACAGTGGTCTTGTAGGTTTTGTTGGCTGTTAATGCTCTCTGCATTTTGAGAGTATTTCAAAAATAAACAGAACAATATTGTACTCAAAAACACAGAATGTCAACCTATGATTTAATCACCAGAGAGATTCCCTAAACCCTCCAAAATAATGATTCTACTATTTCTATAGACAGAACAATACCACTCTTGTCTTTCACAATGAAACGTCCAAGTGCTTGTGGACAACCCTTTTACTGAACGCATTCAGCTATTTTAAATTAAACTTATTCCTAACACAGATCTGCAAATACACACACAGCTACTCTAGAATAAGCATAATCCTATTGGTACCATGCTCAGTGCCACAGGTGGGTTAAAGGGGTATAAAGCCCCAAGTATTAAGCTGTGGATCAGTGGAACTGTGTTCTCTGAAATGATGGAGCTCTGTCCAATACTTGGAAACTTGGATGACTTGTTGATGAGTCTCGTTGCTGAACACGGTCAATTCCTCACAGTGACGCTCCAAAAACTGGTATAAAAATAGTTCATGGACAGTATAGACAGTTTCCTCAACAGAAGCAGAATAAATTCTTTTTAATACCCTTATTTTTAGAAGAAACAATAAATAATAAGGTGTCCCAATACTTTTGTCTATATAATGTTTTTGTACTGTGCCTTATAATGATCTTCATTTAAGAGGAGCTTCTAAAAGTAGAAAAAACACTTTTAGATGAATTGAAATGGAATTAATTTGTCAGTCTGACTGACATCACCCAGAATCAGTAATATTACTGTTCCTGAAGCAGGGATTGCATCACCCATTACATCACAGAAAACTGGACCAGTGATTTAGCTCTGGGCGCTGTGGGCACTGCAGTCATCTCCATGCCCTCAGATGACTCGGGGACAGAAGGCATGATGTTTTCTTCTACTTCTTTTTCCCTCTCTCTGGCCTCCATCCTTCCTGTCCATTCCCTGCCCACACACACACATTCCTACTGGACTTCCTGTAGCTGTGAGACCATTTCCTTTAAGAAACCTGTTACACCTTTATTTGTGTCTCCATATTTTATATAGCATCACTGTCGCACAAAAACATACTTTATGTATTATTTTTGTTTTTTCATGCTTGTTGTCAGTGAAATGGTGTGAGACTGTAAAAAGTACTTAACTTCAGATTTATACTGGATTGAAATCACCCCACAACTATCACTGTAAGTTTGTAAAACTAAACACACTGCAGATCCATACTGGATTAAAATCACCCCACACTTATTATTATTATTATTATTATTATTATTATTATTATTAGGTAAAAACTACATTTATATTGGATTAAAATCACCTCAAATTTATTACTGTTTAGAGTGTAAAAACTACAAACTCTAGATTCATACTGGATTAAAATCATCCCACACTTATTATTTGTAGATTGCAAAATTACAGAAACTCTAGATTCATACTGAAATTTAACCACTCCACACTTATTGATTGTAGAGTGTAAAAAAAACTACACAAAAACATTCATACTGGATTAAAATCAACCCCACTCTCATTATTGGTAGAGGGTAAAAACAAACTCTAGATTCATACTGGATTACAGTCACACCGCATGTATTGTAATTAGTGTGTAAAAAATACAGAAACTCTAGATTCACATTGGATTTTATCCCCACCCCAAATTTATTATTATTTAGAGTGTAAAAACTACTCAAACTAGACTTTCATACTGGATTAAAATCACACCACAACTATCACTGCGAGACTGTAAAACTGCACAAACAGCTGATTCATACTGGAGTACAGCTACTCAATATGTCTTACTGTTACTCCACTGCAAATACATACTTTATAGAAGCACTCAATTATTATTAAGGTCAGACTGTAAAAAAATACAGATTGATGCTGGATTAAAAACACAAAACTCTTTCAAACACAAATGAATTTAGCTACAGTGAAATAGTGTAAGAAGTACATAACTGCAGATTCATACTGGATTAAAATCACCCCATATCTATCACTGTCAGATTCTAAAACTACACACACTGCAGATTCATACTGGAATAAAATCACTTTGCACTTATTATTGTTAGAATGTAAAAACAACACAAACATCACATTCATACTGGTTTAAACTCACCCCACATTTGTTTTGGTAAGAGGGTAAAAACTACATAAAATGGATTAAAATCACTTATCTCAGTCATATCCTCAAAAGCTGTAGAGGCTGTAGAGATAGATGGCTTTATTGCTGAGCAGCTGTTTTAAACTTTGATTTATGAACAGTTTTAGTCCCAAAACAAAGCTAGCATAGGTTGCAGCTCCCAAATAGACACTTCACAGACGTGACCTGTGTTATCGTTTATGATCTGCTATGTCAGCTGACACACATCATAAATTACAGGACGCCACAACAATGGGAAGCTTTTGTGGCTTTCTTACTGTAGGTAGCACAGCCTGAGAGTCTTCATGGAGCAGGCCCAGCGAATTATATTTCCCAAAAGTCTGAAGACTACACTGAAATACATTTAATTTACTTTATTTAACTCAGATGTTTATAGAATTTCCACACTATTACACACATTTCTTTACACTTACCTATTGCTGAAAATAAGTATGTTGGTGTGGTAAAGTTTCTTTGTGTGGAAATAATACACATAGATACACATTATATTCAATATTCAGTAAGCTTTGTTTTTTTGTTGTTTTTTGTGTAAATACAAAAGAGAATCAGAAGTAGCACTGATATGCAACTAGACCAATTTGAGGACATTATATATATAATACTGGCAAAAGTACTGGAACACTTCCTATTTACAGACATGGAAATTTACAGACATGTCCCAGTTTAAGATCCCAGGTATTCTTTGATTTGACCTGAGGCCTCCAAACTCCACCCATTTGAAAGTAATCTAAGGGCATCACTGCCAAATTCAAGGGTATTAAAAGAGTGTATCTTGTGTTTGTTGAAGAAACTACTACTACTGTTCAGAAAACTTTCTGCTACATTCCACAGCATTGCTGTGGTGCTCTGATAGCATTGAGTGACAATAGAGCATTAGTAAAGACAAGATCCAAAATGTATTGGATGGAGCTTCATCAGCAGTTTAACTGCTCCACAGATCAATGCTAGCCCATGTCTGGCATTAAGAACGGTGCCATTAGGTTAACATTATGTATTATGTATCTGCTTCAGAGAGTCGTATTCTATTGGAAATACTTCTCCACAGGGACTAAAAAAAAAAAAAAAAAAAAATTAAACTCATTTAAAAGGGGTGTACAAAACTATTTGTACACATCTTTTACATAACCACATAAATATTACAAGTGGACAAAGTAGAGCTCTTTAAGTAACTTTGTGAAAAGAACTCAGTGCTCCAGTTTCAAAGCTTGTCCTAATTTCCGCTATAGCTCATCAGAAATTCAATTAAAATACTGTCATTTCTCTCTGATTAGTAATAATTCTAACTCAGTCAATTATAATCATACATGCTGCTCCAAATGTGTCTCAGCCCATTTAGCGTAGGCATATCGGACTGAGCTGCCACTGTGATTCCGACTGCAACCAGCTCTGTAATTACAGCCCAGTCATTACTGCCACGGCTGATCTGGGGACTGTTATTTCAGTCTAAATGTCCTCACAGAACTCACAGAATATCCTCAGAACACACTTTGTATACTTATCTTTTACCCGAAGACTGGAGAATTGTACAAACTGTGCAAAAATAAGGAGGTTTATGGAGAAAAATGGAGAACTTAATGCACACATCAGCATACCGTATTTTTCGGGCTATAAGGCGCACTTAAAATACTTATTTTTTCCCAAAAATCGTCATTGCGCCTTATAATGCAGTGCGCCTTGTGTATGGATTTTGCTTGTGTTTACTGACCTCGATTTTTATGTGGTACACGGCGCTCTGTTGTGCAGAATTCCTCACCCACGCCAGAAAAAGATCCCCCTCTTGGGCTAGCGCGCGGTTACCTTTGACTCCCGTACTGCCTCTCGGCTGTGGTTCAGGGTAGCTAGTTTCCACTGTAGCTCCGTGGCCAGAACAAGGTGCCGGTAAACTTTCCTTTCCACCCGTTCTGGGGTAATAGCACAAACTGTTTATTTTTAGCGCCCACTTCTAAGTAAAGTTAACCTCTTAACACGCGCTGGCCCACCGGCGGGCCAGAAATATTTAATATTTCATAACTGGCTGTGTTTCTGAATAGTTATGAACAGTTACAGGTTCAATATAGACATCCAATATACCATTTTAAAGCTTAGAATCTCTGCTTTTGAGCTATTTAGCCTATTTAGCGGAATATCCTTTCAGAAAATAAACATTTAGGGCGAAATATGCCTTGGTTATGATTTTAATAATTCATAACTCTCATATTTGCGTTTATCGTTCGTCCATATTTCATCGAATGCGGTCATGTCATACACCATTCGAACCGTCTGGCTCTCCGGATTCCAGAACTGTGCTTTTACTGTAGGATGTATGTTTCATGAATTAGAGCTGCGTCAGAGCGCATGTTTCCAGTAATAAAAGGCTCTCCTTTTCTCCTGGGGTAACCTCCGGTCACTGCCGCCACCCCCCGAACACACACCCGCGCTCAGCCACAGGTCCTACCTTCAAAACGCGTCCAGACTAAAGAGAATCCATCAATCCAGTCTCCTGTAATCCACAGTTATATCCAAACAGCGCTGGAAATCACTTCATCCAGAAATGAAACTTATCCAATCTTTATCTCTGTTTTAAAACCGTTTTATTCACCGAATTCGGCACAACACGCTATTATAGTCAGAAGCCTCGCGGAGTAATGCGGTACTTGCTGTGCTTCAAGTAGTATTATGGTCTGTCGGAGCGTTGCGGCTACCGTTGTCAGGAGCCTCGCGGAGTAATACGTACTTGCTGTGCTTCAACATAATATTATGGTCTGTCGGAGCGTTGCGGCTACCGTTGTCAGGAGCGTCGCGGAGTAATACGTACTTGCTGTGCTTCAACATAATATTATGGTCTGTCGGAGCGTTGCGGCTACCGTTGTCAGGAGCCTCGCGGAGTAATACGTACTTGCTGTGCTTCAACATAATATTATGGTCTGTCGGAGCGTTGCGGCTACCGTTGTCAGGAGCCTCGCGGAGTAATACGTACTTGCTGTGCTTCAACATAATATTATGGTCTGTCGGAGCGTTGCGGCTACCGTTGTCAGGAGCGTCGCGGAGTAATACGTACTTGCTGTGCTTCAACATAATATTATGGTCTGTCGGAGCGTTGCGGCTACCGTTGTCAGGAGCGTTGCGGAGTAATACGTACTTGCTGTGCTTGTTGATTTATTGCTCAGAGATGTTGTTATTTTTCACAGATATTGTGAAGGATTTATTGCTCAGAGTTATTGTTACTGATATAAATAAAGTTTCATTTAGTGCGCCTTATAATCCAGTGCGCCTTGTGTATGGACTAACACTAAAAATAGACCGTTCACTCATCGTGCGCCTTATAATACGGTGCGCCTTATAGTCCGAAAAATACGGTATTTTAAAGTCTGGACCTTAGACCACAGTTTGTAACACTGATTCGTTTTGTCTGGTTTCATACTGCAGTTTAGTGACTGAGTGCACTAAACAACTACTACATCCTGTTATCAACACCTATGTGGGTGGAGTCTCCCTACATCCCTACAGTGATGAGTTTATAGAACACAAGTTGATAAGTAGTGTTTCTAGGTTTTTCCTCTGCACCAGAATGAGTGTAAAAGATTCCTGTCAGAATCCTTTTATTTCTGTTTATAAATAAGAGTTAATCTGCAGATTAGATTAAATCTGCAGACAGTAGACACAGGAATCACTAGCCTAATCTGTTGTTTCCATACTGTTGCATGACGTGCCTGCACACCAAGGGTAGTCAGATATCACCACAGCACCGCTTTTTTTTCTTCTTCTATTGTTTAAGGTGTGATGATAGCCTTACTTAACTTCCTGTAATGGATCTGAAAGTAGGAACCATCAAGCAAATTTTGAAGCAAATGAATTGGACCTTGATTCATTCGTTTCAAACTGGTGCTTCACAGCCTCTTTCTAACATGTTATTTTGGTACGGACCAAACCTCCTGACCTGCAACCATCTACTGGACCAAAGCCAGTAAAACTGTGAAGGAATATATCCCATCCCAACAGCAACAGTGGATTTTTCTCTCTGTTGTGGTCAGGAAAGTTCTTTTGCTCCAGAGAGTCAAAAACAGAGAGGATGTGGAAGAGCTTCCTTCCACAGGCTTTTTAGGACCTTAACCAGAATACAAACTAACTAAGACTACTGGTCATACATCGCACACAGAACTTTGAATTATAAAGGTAATGCTGTATAAAAATTCACCCTGTAGTTATGAGGGAGTCACTATAAAAACTATAAAAAAAAAGTAGATTTCAGTAGTAATGAGAGTGAGATACTGAAGGGCGGACCCTCACATGGCCCCTTACACAAACAGAATGACCCCATATAAAAACATGCACCCTCTGCAGTGACCCTCCTCCCAACAGGCCAGACTAACGCCTCATTTTTGTGCGCTTGCTCTGAATCACATGCCCGCTAAATTTAGAGCTGTAAGCTGTGGCCAGCTGCTGCTCTGGGGCTGACTGGGATGCCACTGAGAGGAGATGTATGTGTGGGTGTGTGTGGGGGGGAGGGATAAGGGGCAAAGTTGGGTTCCCTAATCTGGGGTGCTCATGTGAGGTTAAACCCCAAACTGAAAGAGAGGGAGAGAGATTCATAGAGTGAGGGATAGGGAGAGAGTGTGTGAGAGAGAGAGAGAGAGAGAGAGAGAGAGAGAGAGAGAGAGAGAGAGTGAGTGAGAGAGAGAGTGGCAGCTTTAGGGTGAGGCTCTGTGAACATGCCAATGACCACAGACTACATGCACACGCGCGCACACACACACACAGCTTGTTTAACCCTTTGTTCTGTGTGAATTCCTGTGACGCAGAGAGAGGAAACTACAGCCATGTATTGAGAAGAGCTGCACATAGCAAGACACACACAGACCTGGTGGAGTGAGGGTTAGTATTCCTCTAGTTGGGAAAGTTGAGAAATTAGTATGGGAAATATAACTTATATTATGTCACACATATTCAGAAGGTTCCTGAAACCTTTTCAAAATGTTGTTAAACATTCTTATAATGTTCTCTGTTAGCTGGGTGGTCTTGTTGGTTAACTCAAATTAGTCCAAACTCTTTGCCATAATTGATTAAATTGGACAGGTTGGTATTGTTGGTTTGCTGGTTAAATAGACTGGTCAGATTGTTTGGTTAAATAAAATGGTCAGGTTGGCCTCACTGGCATAAAAGATTGGTCAGGATGGTTTTGTTCGTTAAATAGATTGGCCAGGTAGGTCTTGTTGGTTGAATAGAATAGTAAGGTTGGTGTTCCAGGTAGGGGTGGGCGATATGGCTCTAAAATAATATCACGATATTTCAGGATATTTTTTGCGATAATGATATACTTGGCGATATAGGAAAACTAAAATAATTTATTCATTTCGGAAATAAAGTATAATAGTATGACAGTATAATCATAATGTGGCAAAATAAATAATATAGAATAAAATAATATAATGCAGCAAATAATATTGCAGAATATTTAGTGCATGCATATAAACTTTAAACTAAAACAATTATACAATAAATACACCTAAAGCTTCACAGTAAATAATAGACTACTTTTAAGACAGAACAGCCCTATTATCATGATATGGATTTTTAATATCATGATATTTCTGTGTCACGATATATTGTATACGATGTAATACTGCCCACCCCTAGTTCCAGGTTAATAGATTGGTCAGGTAGGTCTTGTTGGTTAAATAGATTGGCCAGGTTGGTGTTCAAGGTTAATAGACTGGTCAGGTTGCTCTTGTTGGTTTAATAGACTGGTCAGGTTGGTCTTGCTGGTTACAAAGACTGATCAGGTTGGTGCCATGCCAGGGAATCTCTATAGAGGAGAATATGCACTGGCAATGAGTGAATAGGTTCATTTAAAGTAAAGTTCATAAATGTCTGATCAGTTTTATACAGAAATATGTACTTATGTCCTCAAAACAGAACTATATTAAATGTTTCAGTACTGCAGACATTATTTTTTATCGTTTTGAACTCCAGTTATACACCTTTTAAACATGCTCTACCTGCATCTCCAGGACCAGCTGGCCAACCAATCAGTTCACAGTAGCAGTAAAGCTAGTGCTTTACAGTGTGCAACCTTTTTTTTTTAAATAAACTAAACATATACAGGCACACTTTCTTTTTTTATTTTTGTAAAATACATTATTATACTTTCTAAAATAAAATAAATATTTAGAACAAGTAGTTCATAATTATTTTTAATTTAAAGTGCTTAGCTTTTAGCTCCATTCACCCCTATTCATAGAGGACTTACTCACAGGCTCCCTCTAGAGTTTAACGGTCAATTCATGATATAACAGGGGGATTGGTAGGGTGGTCAGACTCTCCATTAACAGCTCTGATGTGTTTTTGGACGCGTGGTTCTCTCTTTCTGTGAACCCATTGGCTGTGGGTAGCCCCTGCTCCTGACTTCTAGTCTACGACTGAGTCAGATATTGAAAACTATTAATATTTGCCGGGCGCCTGCCACTTGTCAGCTATCAGTCAGTCAGTGTGAACCTGGCATTACAAAGACTGGGCAGTTTGGTCTTGTTGGTTAAATAGTTTGGACATGTTGATTTTGTTGGTTAAATAGACTAGTCAGGTTGGATTTGTTGGCTAAATAGACTGGTCAGGTTGGTCTTGCTGGTCAAATAGACAGGTCAGGTTTGTCTTGCTGGTAGAATAGATTGGTCAGGTTGTTTTGTTGATTGAAGTTTGTACAGGTTAGTCTTGCTGGTTAAAAACTGGTCAGGTTTCTCTTGCTGGTAGAATAGATTGGTCAGGTTGGTCTTGTTGGTTGAATAGTTTGGACACGTTTGTCTTCCTGGTTAAATAGACTAGTCAGGCTGTTCATAGTAGTATATCTCAGTCACACTTGTTAACTAAATTGGCCTGGAACTGGAATCACACAATTTGAATGACACCAGTCAGAGAACTGTTCCAGACAAAACTTTTCCACAGTAAAACCCTGTAAGAATTTCTCTTTCTATCTCCCTCTCTCTCTCTCTCTCTCTCTCTCTCTCTCTCTCACACACACGTTCACACACAGACATTTGCACATGCTCGTAAGTGCTTCAAAACGTGTATGTCCCTCTAAAGAAGTCAATCATCTTCAGGCTTTAACACGTCCAGGAAGATTTGCATCTAAAACACTATCTATTCAGCCACCTTTGTTTTCATTCCTTTGATTTTTGGCTCTTTAAGGGGCACGGGGGCACCATGCCCGATAACACCCCCTCTCTCACTGGGCGAGCGAGGCAGCGGAAATGAGAGAGGTGTTGTGTCTAGAGTGGCGTGTTCTGGCACAAAGGAATGAACCTGGCTTTCTGATCTGGAGATGTCTCTGGAGTGTGTGTGTGTGTGTATGTGAGTGTGAAAGCGGGAGAGTGTGTGATTGGTATCCAGGATACAGAGCTCTTGCCATAGTGTTTGGCAAAGACTGAAAAAAAAATCCCCTGGCATCTGTAACCGGTGACACACAAATTCATTATTTCGCAATTTTTTTTTAACAAACTACTCACAATAACTGGCCAATTTCTTAAAAACACTTACTACACAGGAAACAGAGAACAATATAAGAACAATAAGCAATGTTCTGAAAAGGTTTCAGAAAGCTTAACCTGTAACATTACAGAAATATGTTTCAGGAACATTCGGAAAATGTGTGACATAGAAATGATTTGCATCATAATTTTATTAGAAATTGAAAATATTGACATGAGTAATGCTGTAGTGACATTACCAGGATGTTTAGAAAGGTTTAATAAAAATCTTCTAAGAACATCAACAAAACCTGACAAATTGAATGTTCTAAGAACATTAACTGTAACGTGTGTGTGTGTGTGTGTGTGTGTGTGTGTGTGTGTGTGTGTGTGTGTGTGTGTGTGTGAGAGAGAGTGAGAGAGAGTTTGGGAACAACTGGCTAAACAGGGAAAAAAATATGAGAGGAAAATGTGGTCATATTTGAAGAGAGTGATTATTTGCAGAAATGTGCTTCATAAAGCTCCTACTGTTAGAGAGAGAGAGAGAGAGAGAGAGAGAAAGAGAGAGAGAAAGAGGGAGTGGGAGAGAGAGAGAGAGGTCAAAATGAAAAAGAAAAAAAAAGAACCAAATCCAGAAAACAGGACTCAGAAAATTTCAGAAAATTGCTGTGATACTAAGAGAGGTGAATTTGAATTAATTAATTGCTCGCCATCTAGACTCTCCATCAGCCAGCCACCATCACTTTCTCTTGCAGTGGTCTTGTGAATAAAAACCTGGACCACTACAAACTGGAACCACATCATCTTTTTAGCAGGATAATGCTCACCCACACACAGCAAGGGGTTCTCATTGAAAAACCTTAATAAAGCGAACCTCAAAAAAAGGAAAGTCAAAGAGAGAGAAATGTAAATCCTTAGGCCAGTGTTTTCTGTTTAAATCTCAGTCTCATTAGAATTAAAGGTCGATATGTGTATGATGAAGCTCCACTTCCTCTATCAGGCGGAGTTTTGGCTCAGATCACATTGACCGAACCGGAAACACTCCAGCATCTGAGAGCTGCTGTGATTATCTGGTATTTACCCAACGAGATCCAACATGTTCACACTCTCTCACTCTCCAAACACACTAAACACACTAATCAGACTCCTCTACTTTAGCATCTGAGATCAGACCTCTCAAATGATTAGAAGATTATAGCTTTTATAGATTTTCATAGATTTTATCACTCTGTCTTGAGAAAGTCATAAATATATTTCTTTAAATATATTATTACAGAGCTAGCAGGTGATTAAAAAATTGGATTAATTAAATGTTCTGTGATTTATTCATCTAAATCAATCATATTTAATCACATTAATCACAAAAGTATTTCAAACTGTACAATTCGATTGATTTTCTTTCGCTGAGAAGTAAATGGATGAATGAATAACTGGCATAGATTAAAGCTTCAGTGAGTAACAGATGCTGCAATTACTGTATATCTCTTCCAACCCTAGACCAATTTTTATAGCTGCACATTTACTCATCTAAAAACTAAAAAAAAACAAATAGGAAAGACAATCAAAGACAAGAAGTTATTTTCAGGAGATTCTAGGCTACTCAGATATATATTATGAAGTAACTACACTGTAAAACATGTTTTAAATTAATAGCTGAATATGGTGCTTTGTATTAATAATATTAATTAAATAAAATTAAATTAATTGCTTAAAATCCTTTAAAATTAAATATTAAAAATATAGAATTTAGAAATCTGAACATATTTTAATTAATGTTTACTTAGCAAAGTCAAAATAAAATATTCCAACTGGACATTCTTTATTATTTTAGTTAATACAGTCATTGATTTTTAGTAAATGTGTTCATTTATATTATCTGCCCGCTGGCTTTCATTATTTAGTCCAAAGTCATATATACTATATCACTTTGCTGCTGTAACTGGGCTTTGTCTTTATATGTTCATGTTTTTATTATTTTTTTCCCCTGCAATGAAACTCCAAAATGGTGACTTCTCAGAAGATTTGAAAATGTTCTGTGTAACTTTTAATGAAAGTTAACAGGAAATAGGTTATATGTTGCACAACATTGAAGAGCATTTTATTGGCATTTTATTGGTAAACATGTATGCAGTGCACAAAGCAGCTACATGGTTCAAACAATTAAAAAATAATAACTGAGAAAAATTAGAAGATTGTTGTATTTTCATCACTTTTCATTAAAAAACATCTCCAGATATCTCCTCATAGACTCCAATATTATTTAAAGTAATGACCATATCAGCAGATGGTTTGTTAAATCTGAGCTTAGTAATGGTAAATCCAGTGAGCTGCTGATGGAATTAAACACACATACTGGGGGGCCTTGGCTGGAGAAATCGGAAACTGTGTCCAGATTTTGTCTGTCAGACTAGCTCACATCTCCACTACTTTGTTTAAAATAAAAATAAAAAAAACTTATTACTTTATACTGTAATTACGATTACTGTCTCCTCACAGAATATGGGTAAAATACTGACACATAAAAATTGAAACAATATTATCTTACCTCCGTCAGTCTGTGACATTACAGAGTAATAAGAGCATCTTGCCTGTGGGAAAGTAGTTCTTTCCAGTGTAAATAGTCCAGTCAGAGGGTGCCACAGCATCCTCTGAAAAGTACACCTTGATATCCACCTTTGTCATCTGTGATAAAAAAAATAATAAAATGTAAAAAATATTTCTTCATCATGTTAAACCTTTTCCAAGTAAAGTAACATAGCTAACTACATAATTTGCCATTTACTCATTATAGCAGCCACACCTGACACCTGCATTACAAAAGCCCACACCAACCTAATCACTTTTTATTTACACACTAGTCACACATTTTAGTACCAGGACACACATTTAATTAAATCTCTATCATTTACACCTGATTTAGTACGACACCCACACTAATCATGGGCCTGGTAAAAAGCTAAATCCAGTAAACTGTGGGTAAATTAGCCAATTAACTAATATTTAGAGGTTATCATTACCGCAGTATTTACTCACGAAATCAATAAAGGAGTTAGTTAAGTTAGCTAGCTAGGTTGTGAAAATAACTTTCATGGTTGGTACATTCCAAAATTAGTTTTTAATGTCTTAAAAAATGTAGTATATTGTATTTACGGGATGAACGCATAACGTAATATGGGCACTGGGATTTCCCCCCTGTTTAATTGTTTGGCTGTATTGAGCGTTTTGTTAGAGTGATTTGAACTTCAGCACACACTGTTCTAGAGTTTAAATTATAAACAGGAGTTTTTCTCCTGTAGGTTAGCTGAGCTGAGCTAAAGCAACCGGTTGGGGTTAGCTAGCGCATTAGCGTTAGTACGCCGGTTAGCGTTAGCTAGCGCATTAGCGTTAGTACGCCGGTTAGCGTTAGCTAGCCCGTTAGCGTTAACTAGCCCGTTAGCGTTAGCATGCCGGTTAGGTTTAGCTAGCCTGTTAGCTATTCAGTTAGCGTTAGCTAGCCGGTTAGCGTGAGCTAGCACAGAGGCTACTAGACAGTAAAACTCCGTCTAACACAGAAGCTCCACTGCTAATTACTAAAGCCAGTCGGATAGATTCACTTACCTGATCCAGTTGAGGCTGAAGTGAAGCTGTTCTCCGCAGCTCTATCTGAAGCTCTGCAGGTTCTGGGGAACTGAGCTCCTCAGCTCATCTGCTGTGTGTCAGTAGGATGGTGGAATGGACACTAGGTGGAGCTCTAACGACTCTACTACAGAACAGCATACAGTGCTGCCCAGAGCGGAGTCTGAGACATTCATTAAAAAATCGGCCTTTTGGGCGCAGATATCAGCTGATTCCAATAATCTAAAAATGGCATTAATCGACCGGCCGATCTATCGGTCGATCACTAAATTTGATTGCATACAGCAACTCAAACTTTAACGAAGTCAAGTTGTTGAATAGATTAACACCACCCCACAACTCCCCAACCAACTCATCCGAGACAAAAGTATCACTGCTCCACAGCTTAATGCTGGGGGGTTGTGTGCCCCTGTAGCCCATGCCTGGCATGGTGCCAAAATATTCATGTTTGTTTATCTGCAACAGAGAGTCCTATTCAAATGATACAGTCATGTTTAAGGGAGCAATGCACACAGAATAAAACATATAGGGTTCTGAACATTTTTATTTAGCAGAACATATGACAGCTGTGTTTTTATATTTAATCTTAAAAAAAAAAAAAAAACCACACATTAGTTTCCAGAGGTTTAGAATGGGACATCCTAAAAGTTCCTGTAAATGTCCCAATACTTTTGTCCATATAGTGCAGCAAGTCCTGGAAACAGTGATGGTATGGATGGTAAAAATAGAAAGTAAACAACAGCCAATAATTCAAGACAAAATCTCACTTTTGTCCATCATCATATTGTTTGTATGTGCCTCCATGCTTTTCAGTATATAAAATGGTCAAGTCTTCTATTTCACACTGTCAGAGTGATGTTTTGAGCAGTTCTGGTTCTCATCAGTAGTTCTGGACTACATTTTGACTGCATTTTCCTTTCTTTCATACCAGTGACAGACATTTAAGGTAAAAAAGCAAAAAAAAAATTCTATTTCTAGAATAAACTAAGAGTCCTCTTCATCTGGATCATTATGTGTTCATGGGTATGACTGTGATGCCGTGGGCGTTGATGTATCTGAGCAGAACTCTGGCCCGTCTCTCAATGACGTCAATGAGCTTCTCGATGCCCTGCCGTCCACCCTGACTGTCCCAGTACAGCTGATCCAGGAACAGAGACTGCAAGAGCTTCTCCCTCAAACGCTGAGAACGCAGCACACCCACGGCCACATCCGGCAGCCTGAGAGAACACACACACAACCAGTATGAATCTATTCAGAATTCAGTTTTTGTACGGTTTTAATGGTTAATGTTGATTCGTGTGTCTCTCACATTCATTCATGGAAGTCACATTTTATAGCCAAAATTATAGCAATAAACCATTTTCTGCGATATTAAAGCAGCAGTTTGCAGTTTACTTATAATATAATTCTCTTTGCCTACAAAGTAAAAATATCATGGCAGTAATGCTAAAAGAACTGAAAATGAAGCTAACACTCAAACAGGTCTCTGAATCAATCATCAATCGGGCTACAACTCAAGCGATCGATCAATGAACAAACAATGAGCCATGGGGACGATCATTTTAAACGGTGGTGCCATCTTATCTGTTGACAAGTAGATGTATTTCGGCCAAATGATCACCCATGACCACAAGGTCGACAATGAGATCTGAAGCTTAGCTTCAGAAACTTTAAACACATTACATTATATTACATTTGGCAGATGCTTTTGTCCAATGTGACTTACAATAATGATGTACATAGAGTAATAGAAGTTTAAGGTAAAAAAACATTTTTAGACAGGGCCTAAAGGAGGTCAAAGGAAAATAATGGGATAGAGGAGTGTAGGAGGGGAAGAAGGAAATGAGGTTAGAAGTAGTTAGTGTGTTAGAGGTGTTACGAGAGTAAGTGCTTATTGAAGAGCTCTGTCTTCAGGAGTTTTTTAAAGATAGCGAGAGATTCTCCTGATCTGGTAGTGGAAGGTAGTTTGTTCCACCATTGGGGAATTCTCTGTATGAGAACAGCCTGAATTGCTTTGTGTGAATGTTTGGCAAAAGCGAGGCAATGTTCACTGGAGGAGCGCAGTGGGCGGGAGGTAACATAGACCTTCAGGAGTGAGTGCATGTAGATAGGAGCCTGTTCTGTCATCACCTTGTAGGCGATTGTAAGAGCTTTAAATTTGATACGAGCAGCCACTGGTAGCCAATGGAGCTCAATGAGCAGTGGAGTGATTAGGCTAGCTAAATTGGTGCAGTGATCTTATAATTATTAAGAATATTCAAAATATTATTTTAATTAAGATAAATCAAATGTTTTTTTGAGTTGTGGTACCCATACAGCTCAATACTGGGGTGCTTTACTTCTCTAACCCTCTAACTCTAACATCTGACATTAGGCATGGTAGCTACCAATAGTTTCATGTTTTTTTTCCTGCTCACTCAAGTCCTATTTTAATGGCAGTACTCTTTGCAGGTTTTTTTACAGGTACTAAAAACACTGTGTGCATGTGCACATTTATTTCAGCAGTGGAAGCAATGGGTGCCACCTAAAGTAGCTAAATGGCAGCATTCATTAGAAGGGGAGCCTGCAAACATTTGTGTATATATAGTGTATTAATGAGAACAGTGCAGGGATTCTAATGCAGGAAATGTATCAGGCTGAAATATTCCACCGGGAATGCTGGGACATCTTCCTTCACTGCTGATTTATTCCCTGCACGTGTGGTATCAGCGTGGTATCCGTGTACCAGTCTGAGGGTGTGTTCCCACAAACTGGCACTCGAGCCAGTGCTGGGACGTTCCAAGCAGTATCGTCTATCACACATTAAATCAGATGTGGGAGCCATCTGTTTACCTCCCAGTGTATCTGCAGTCAACATCTTTAAGTAGGCTGAATTGAACTGGACAAAATAACGGAAACACACCAAGCAATTCATGCGCACACGCCTCGTATTTGTGTTAGCTTACTTGTATCACATTACCGGTGGTCAGTTTCTGAATAGAGTCACTGTATTGTAGAATACTGAATGGTGAGATTCAGTGGACTCAGTAAAGGGGAGCAAGTTCAGACTGTATGCCAGTGACAAGTTCAGGGGTGGACGTACCAAAGTATTAAAAACCATGTGCTTAAATTAAAGCCCATGGGAACACATTTTGACTCAGAAATAAGACAAAACACTCCTTAAATATGTATTGTTCAAACTTCTCAGAGAGCCACTGCACTGTAAAGCCATAAAGTATTCCACTAATCCAATGATTAGTTTTAGATTTTTAGTCAATTAGTCCTTATTAGATTATGTCTGCCATGGCCTCCATCACTTTAAAACAATAGAAACAACTGAACATGGAATTGAAATGCCCTTCAAATGTCCATAAGATATTTAAATAGAAAATGTTCTCATATTTAGTGAGTAAACATGTAATCTGTTGTGTTTGGACACTTTTGGAGACTCAAAATGGCCAAGTGGCTGCTTTGCTTTTGCTGATGGCAGGCATGGATGGAGCTGTGGACCATGGAAACCCATTCCATAAAGCTCTAAAAATTCTACTGTTCTTGAACTAATCTATTTTGCCACTTGCCCTATCAAACAGACAGGGTACACACCGGCAGCCGGTCATAGAATTTTCACTGAGGGAAGAGAAATGTATCTCTCTTGGATTAGCTTAAGCTTTAGTATGAGCATGCCAGTCTTAGCCTAAGCTTTCTAAGTTGCTCAGACTCAAAGAGAGGGCGTAGTCACGTTAGCATTGTAATTGGCCAGAGGTATACTGACGTAAACCTGACCCGCTTAAGTTTTATTTATTTGTAACTTAGTTGTAAGTTAGGTTAAACAAAATGAATGGACACATCACTTACTCTTTGATTCCTTCCAGCAGTCTGAAGTCGAGGTTTCCTTCATCCCGGTCGAAGAAGCCCTTGTTATTGATGAAGACGAGGTGATGGGGGTCATGTCTGCGGTGAACGATACTAGACAGTTCCACATCTACGTCCCCACATTCACCATGGTAACCCAGGACAACACAGCTGTCCTCTGGGAGCGGCCTGAATCCACAACAGTTCCGGTCCAGCCGCTGGTGGATCTACAATAAAGCACACGGTTGTGTTTGGTTGATTGTACATCTATCGGTTTTAGACCATATGGACAAAAGCATTGGGACACCTACTAAGTAATGGGTTGACTTTTTGAAATTAAGATGATTAAAAAGAGTTTATCTTAGTTGTGTAGAAGTCTCTACTTTCTCATGTTTAAGGAATTTAAAGCATTTCTATTTGTCCATTCATAATGAAATTTTGCCAGTGCAAAACAAAACTACGGTATAAAAGGGATAAAAAGAAAAATTAAAAATAAAACTTGGTCTATTCTACATGCTGATATACAAATGAATCAATTTTTTTGTCAATCAAATTTAATAATCTTTATAAAACATTATTTCAATAGAATTCTGTCTTGTCCATGTGATCTTTAGCAAAATTCAGACAAGCAGCAATTTTCTTTTTGGAAAGCTTTCCTCTTGCAACCCTGATATGCACACCACTTTTGTTCAATGTTCTCCTGGTGGTGGACTCATTAACATTAGCCAATATGACAGAGGCCTTCAGTTGCTTAGAAGTGACCCTAGGGTTTTTTGTGACCTCTAAGAGTATTACTCGCTGTGCTCTTGGATTGATGTTTGTTGGTCAACCACTTCTGGGGAGGGTAACAATGGTCTTAAATAGGCCTGGACAATAATTCGATATCGGTATTTATCGCGATAAGAAATGTTTCAATAACGGTGATATCATTTTTGTGGTATATCGATATGTATTATTTACAGATCTGTCACGGACATGCGATTTACTGGCGTCAGCTCGCCGCACAGCTGAACACAATCAGCTTCCGTAGCTGGACTATCTCTGTGCGTGATGACGTAATCACATAGGCACGTAGCCAGATAGGCTAGGCTAGGCTAGATTTGGCTAGGCTAGGCTAGGCTCGGGTCCGCTATGCATCTAAAATGCCTCGCGCTGGAGCCAAACGGAGCCGGCACGAGCGGATCCAAGGTTAAGGTAGGCTCGGTTTGCATCTGAAATGTTCCGCGCTGGAGTGGAACGGAAAGGAACCGAGCCTAGCCTAGCCTCGGGTCCGCCTACGGGTCCGCTCGGTCTGCCTACGGGTTCGCTCGGTCCGCCTACGGGTCCGCTCGGTCCGCCTCTGGTTCGCTCGGTCCGCCCACGGGTCCGCTCGGTCAGCGGTCAGTTGCGGGTCCTCTTTGTCAGCCGCGGGTCCTCTTGGCTCCCAGCGCGGGACATTTTTGATGCAAGATGAATGCCCCTACCGCTTCCACAAGTGATTAATTGAAGGAGGGAGGTCTAACTCAGTGGTGAGGATTTGGTTCGACTCTCGGAAGGTCTGCTAAACTTCAGTTTGCTGCAAATTGTGCCGGAGAGTGGAGCCGACCAGCAGCGGTAACGTTAAAACATCTAATCTGTTCCACCACCTCAATCAGTTCCACTACATACAATATTTTCCTTATACTGGCTGAAGCACTTTTATAGCTTATGTTGTAAGTTATTTAAGTTATTTAAAGTTTATGAATCCTTTAGGTTTGTTTATTTGACGGGGATATCATGTTCCTTTTATGTTCATAAAGAGTTGTATTTTGGCTGAAGCACTTTTGTAGCTTATATTGTAACTAAGTTATTTATAGTTGATAAAGCCTATAGGTTTGTTTATTTGACGGGGAAATTTTGTTGCTTTTATGTGTATAAAGGCTTCTTGTGTTCTTTATCCTAGTTGGAACACTTTTGTTTTGATCTGTTAAATTTGTTTACAAAAGACTAAGAAGCTCTGCTTCTATCCTAATTTTAAGTTATTTTTTATTGGTAATAGTTATATTGGCTTATGTTTGATAGGGATGTCATGTTTTTATTTTGCTATATGCAAATAAAATTGAGCATTGATTTATCTTGACTATTGTTTATTTCTTAAGTATTATAATGTTTTCGTGAAAGGAGGTTTCAAAGACTTAAATTAAGTAGACAGCAGTAGGTACTAGGGGTGTGCCATATCATATATCACGATATTATACTCTGAAATATCGTGCCACATCACTCATCCCTAATTATCACATCAGGGTACTAATTTTTTTGCTGTTTTAAGCAAATGAAAAACTCACACATTTCTAATTTCCTATTAAATATTTACTAGAGACAGATTATATCTGTAAAGTGTCATTTATTTTACTTTAATACTGGATATATGGAGATATTTGGAGTGCATTATTATTATTAGTATCATGTAATTCTCAATTATTGACTTCTGTTATAAATCTGCTAAAATTATTGTTTTTTTTAAATATCTTAAAGGTGTGCAATATCATATCGTATACATTAATAAAAAAGTTTTTTGTTTTTTTGTCATATCGCCAAGATTATTGTTATCGCAATAATACCATGAAATATTGTGATATTATTTTAGGGCCATATCGCCCACCCCTAGTAGGTACGTATTTCCATTGCAGGGATTCTTAGCAGTTTTCTGAGGCCTTCTAAGTATTTATATCGATATCGGAATTATATCGTATCGACCGAAATTAAGGAATATATCGTGATATGAATTTTGGCCATATCGTCCAGCACTAGTCTTAAATGTTCAAATATTTTTGCCACTCACAAATATGTAATATTGGATCATTTTCCTCAATAAATAAATGACCAACCACATTTTTTCTCATTTGTTTTAGTTGGTTATCTTTAACTATTTTTATGACGAGCAAAAAATCTGACAATGTTTTAGGTCATATTTATGCAGAAATATAGAAAAAGGACTCACAAACATTTAAGCACCACTGTATGTAGTTTTCATTCATTCATAATTATAAAACAAAAAAATACCTGCAATAGAAAGTCAAACAGTGCCACTTTGCTCCACTCATGGTGGTGGATGCTGGTACAGCCCCACTCAGGCTTCGGCGTGCCACGCTGCCAACACCTGTGTTTGAGGAAGGTTTGGTACGAGCTCCAGGTCAGCTGAGCAGATACAGGACTGACTGTCGGGTCCCATAGCATCACAGGACACAGCTGACCATCTAAAAGGCAATGTAACATGGGGGAGTGTTACACCAGCAGAGCTAACATTTATGCACTAACAATTTATCAGAAACCCTTTCTTCTGCATCTCCAACATGCTGGTGTATAGTTAGAGCATCTGCACTGCAGCATATCTATGGATGTACAAAACTTGCTGATACCATTCTTATTCTACTGGTAAGTCATTCATATAAATTAGTAAGTGTAGTCTTAAAGAACAATGAACCAAATGAACTTGACCTCAATTTTGAGGACCCTCTCCTGGAAAAAAAAAAGGTGTGACAGGAAATGACTGGGCTGCTTATGAAACAAAGACTCCCGGTCCCATTAGTGCTTTCAGAAACAGCATAATTATAAACAATAATAAATATTTAAAATAATTAAAAACATAAAACATATTCTGGTTTGTTTAACACTTTTTTGTTGTTTACTGAATGTTAAATTCTATATTTGTTTCTTTATAGTTTAGATGACTTTAGTATTAATCTAAAATGCAGAAAATATTAGAATAATGGAAAATCCACTGAATTTTCAGGTATTTCCAAACTTTTAACTGGTACTGTATTTATTTATTAATTTTTTTTTAGATTGTAAAAAACTACCCAGTGCCTTCTGCTGACAGTGGGCAGTCTCCTGTTAAGTCCCAAAACCTGGTCCAAATAGAAGGCAAACACTTTACTTTTTTTTGCAGGCACCCCCTCGTGGGGGTTCACCTTTGTCTTCCTAAATGCAGACTTGGTCCGGTTCCATCTTGGTTCCTTCATAGTCATGCAGACTATGAATGAACAAATTAGGAGTCATATAGTAAACTTAAAAGTGTTAAACAAACTCTGTGAAGCATTTAGTTTTAAGTTTCAGTTTCTGAGGCTGGTATTTTTGAGCTACCTTTACTGGGGAGGTGATGAGAGCCAGTTTCATCGTAACGTTTTTGATGGTCTTCGTGACTGCACTTGAGTATACTTTCAAAGTTCTTTAAATTGTTCAGATTTTTTTTCTTTACTTAATGAAGTGGTTCTTGCCATAACAAGGTTCTGAACACATCAAGAGTGCAAGAAATTCAAGTACTTAACTATAGACGAGTTCAGCACAGCTGTTAGCTGACTCTACCTGGAATGTGCAAAGCTGTGCAAAGCTGTCATCTAAATAAGAGGTGCCTACGTTAAAGAATGTAGAACATAAAACATATTTTGGTTTGTTTAACACTTTTTTTGTTGTTCACTGAATGTTAAATTCTATGTTTTTCTTCATAGTTTGGATGATTTTAGTCTTAATCTACAATGCAGAACATTTTAGAATAATGAAAAACGATAGAATTTCCAGGTGTGTACAAAATTTTAACAGGTAATTAATTTATTATTATTTTTTTAAATATTAATAAATAAAAACTACCCAGTGCCCGGAACCTCCTGCTGACAGTGGGCAGGCTCCTGTTGAGTCCTAGGACCCGGTCCAAATGGAAGGCGAACACTTCACTCATATCAACTGGAGACCTGATGACACCACATCCTCCCCTACTGCACTGTGAGGGGTCTGAGGGGTCCGGGGTACCCTGGACTTCACCCCTGAACAGTAGGACAGCTTGAGACCCCTCAGGCTGGACCTGTTCCAGCGTCCTGACCCTGCTGCCGGCCAGAAGGCGCATGTGGGCCATGTCCTCCTGGCTGAGCCACGGCGGAGGCTTCTGGCTGTAGATCCTGATGGAGCTGCTGCCACTGTTGGCATAACGGTGATCCGTGGCATCCTCCTGCACGCGCTGGCCCGCTCTGTATAGAGCCAGTCCCCGCTGGATGACCTGCGTCCAGGGGTCAGTATCGATGCTGCTGTTGCTGTTGTAGTTGGTGCGCTTTGGTGGCCATGCGTCCTGGACATGCGTGCCTTTATCCCCGCGCGCCTGCGTGTCACGCGCCACCAGGTTCCTCGCGCCCCGTTTCTTGCGCTGCTTGGGCTTCAGCGTGGCCCGGATGACGGCGGGCTTGTGCCGTTTGGACCTGAGGGTGATGTACACCACGTTAGAGCGTGTGGGCGCCGGAGGCTCGTGCGTATTCTGGCCAGCGTTCCCAGGGCGCAACGGGACAAAGGTACCGGTGCCAACGCCCGGTTTCCCAGCAGCCGGCGAGGGGCTGACCTGGAGCACGGCGAACAGCAGGTACACGAAGCACAGGCCGGCCAGCAGCGCGCTCCTCCGGGCACGGGCGTGCCTCCACCACCGCCACAGGCGGCCGGACGCTCTGCAGAGCCTGGGACAGAGCAGGCTGGCAGGAATTACGCACCGCTCCATTAGCGCGAGAGAATCCACATGGTCACTATAGAGCCAGCTCCTGGTCCTGCTCACAAGCTGCTGCTGTCCCACTAAACCCAGTGTATATCCAGTGTTCCCTCTGATTTACCGCCTCCCACACCGCGTATCTCCTCCACACCGCACTGGAAGGAGACGTGCACTGGTTGAACCTCCGGAGACAGTCCAGCCAGCCTCACCCTTTCACCCTAAATCCGGGATATTTGGGTCTCTCAAGGAGATAATCTTCAGTAAAGCTGGAGATGTGGAGGTTTTAGATCATCTTCTTTATACATAGGCACGTTCTTCATAGATCCTGAGGTGATCTGGCAGCACGAGCGACCTTCTAAACTGAAGCACGAGAGAGAGAAAAAAACATTAACAAAGTTCCATGGATTTTTTTTTCTAAAGTGTTTGAGTATAAAAGCGACACCTGCTGGTATAGCAGCGCAATAACAATAGTGTTCATATATACAGTATTCTAACATTAATGAAAAATAAATATAACCATTATTTTATAACCAAGTATTTTTTATGGATTTGGATTGGAGGTGAGTATCAAACAATATGTATAAATTTTATACACAGCTGTATTTAGATTTTTTGGGCAACCCTGAGCAAATTAGAAATTGTGTACTTTCTAAATGTTCTAACAAATCCACTGGAAACTTACAAATTATATATTTTCACAATTTTAATAATTATAGTATTTTGTAATGGGAGAAAAAACATGCTGTGGAGGAGCTAGCAAGTAAATACACAGGTTCCTGGCTTCTCTGAAGGTACACACACAGGACACACTTTGTGCGGGGAAGATGTGTTTAATGAGGCAAAAGCACCCACGCATCTCGCCATTACTGTTCAGATAACTTAGGATAGAAACAACAGACCAGAGGCCATGCTGCAGCTAGCTCACAGTATACTATACTATACTATACTATAACCTACACAGTTCACAACCTTAACTAAAATTCTGACAATACACTGCCTGGTCAAACAAAAAAATTAAAAAAATTGCCACCTAGATTTAACTAAGCAAATTATCTGGGGTGGACAAGATAACAATGCCAGGATTCATCCGGCTGGAATTGTGAAAGAGTGGTTCAGGGAGCATGAGATCATCATTTTCACACATGGATTGGCCACCACAGAGTCCTGGCCTTAACCCCTTTGAGAATCTTTGGGATGTGCTGGAGAAGACTTTGTGCAGTGGTCAGACTCTACCATCTTCAATGCAAGATCTTGGTGAAAAATTAATGCAACACTGGATTGAAATAAATCTTGTGACATTGCAGAAGCTTTTTGAAACAATGCCACAGAGAATATGTGTCGCAATCAAAGCTACAGGCAGTCCAATGAAATATTAGATTGTGACTTTTTTTTTTTTTTGACCAGACAGTGTAGTTAAGCAATAAGTACAGCTCCAGTAGATATACTGACTGTTAGCTGTATAAGCAGAGAGACAGGACACAGTAAACAGAAAAGGTTTAACCCACGTCCTGGGATTATTATTATTATTAGAAAAGCATATGTTCAGCAGGCCGGATGTGATGACTGTAGGTTATGGAGTTTAAACTTTTTATAGTTTAGTCTGGGGAGACTGGGTCTGTTTTTTTTTTTTCATATAAGCGTTTTCTAGGAATAGAGACTTAAAGAGATTTATAGCAACAATTATATAGACACACAGCAGCTTATCAACATCACAGAGTACATTAGTTAGTTCACGGATACATGTAAAAAAAATATATACTTAGACACAGACATCTTTAATACAATATTCTCAGACATTTATACCTGTTTATTAAGTA
Organism: Astyanax mexicanus; assembly: GCF_023375975.1. NCBI lineage: Eukaryota > Metazoa > Chordata > Actinopteri > Characiformes > Acestrorhamphidae > Astyanax > Astyanax mexicanus. Next base: position 32,655,449 of record NC_064417.1, read on the forward strand.
ACAGTATGATATACTCAAAAACACAGACTGTGGCAATTTATAATGGTATTTATAACATCACATCATTATCCAGCCCCATGTAGATCTTGATGAAATTAAATTGGTTCAGGCTGCTTCGACACGAACAACTCTTCTTACACCTTTTAGCGAGAGTGGAACTCTGAGAGAGAATAAAGCTGGGAATGCTGGAAGGCTCCCAGTTGTTCTACAGTGTCTGGGCTATGTAAACAGTTTTGGTGTACTGGCCGCCAGTTTAGTCATACCTGCTGCATTTTTACACTCATACATCAGCCTGAAAGCAAAATCCAGAGCAACAAAGACTTATATGTGCTTATTAAATTCATAGCTCAGATGGGTGAGTCAGAACAGAGAGTGAGAAAATGAACAGAAAATAACTCAACAATTCAACGATAAATATCACTACACAGAATATTCTGACACAGACAGAAGCAAGGTTTAGTCTGGATGCAGTTTTGTCGATGTGCTGCCCCCTGCAGACAGCTGGCGGTCAGAACTTTGAGAAGGCTGTGAGGAGAGAGCCGGTCAGAACCACACAGGAGGCCAAACCAAACAGCAGCCCGTTCCCAAGACCCTGAGGAAACAGATACCAACACAGTGAGAGAAAATCAGCTCCTAACCAGCGCATAAAAACATCAGAGACCCGAGAGATTCCTACTACATTTATAAACTAGTCACACATAAAATATTCATAAAACATGGATAAATGTTGGGATAAATAATCCTGAAGGTGTTCAGTGTATTAAAAGCTAAATAAATAAATGAATAAATAAGCATATACACAGCTGCACTAATCATATCATATATAGGATATTTTGTAGCTCTTAATCATTGCACACTGTAGTTCTGTATCTCTGCATATTTTTTTGTTTTTATCTTCCTTTTACCCAGTTCTTTAATGCTCAGGGCCCCAAAGTACCACCACAGAGCAGCTATTATTTGGATGGTGGTGTATGAGGTATATGTTAGTATGTGTTGTACTGGTGGTACAAGTGGATCAGACACTGACACAACATTCTCTAGTCTCATGGGCAACAGGGTGTGCCCATGCTGACCCTTGTTCGCTGTCGCCCACAATGGACATGTAATCATTAGAATGGGAGCTCAAAGCAATGGAAGAAGGTGGTTGGGTCACATGAGTCCTTTTCACTTTTCCATTATGTGGATGAGTGGACACAAGTGCACCATGTTCCTGTAGAGGGCGCTGGAACAATAGGTCCAAAGTGCAGCAGCTCTATCTCACTACTAAAAGACTTAAAGTAGTTTTATGTGTCATTTAGCAACCAAAACAATTCAAGTTTCTGAATCATGTCAGTGTTACACTGACTGTAACGGGTAAAAGTATAATGTCTTGGTGCTACTCAGAACACTAGAGCTAACTGCACCATGCGTCTCGTGTGATGCGGTGGAGCAGGGCAACACTCTCCATATCTCTCACAGTAACACAATACCACCTCAGTCCGAGTGCTTCTCTCACTTTCAGTGATGGTTCTGTAAACCTCAAAGCGTGAATTATGTTATTATAAATTATATGCTTTAAAACCCTGTATTGGTGGTATGCAGTGTACTAATAGCATATTTAGGACTAGTGGTTATTAACTTTTAACAAAAAATAATGATTCTGATGCTTCTTCTGAAGCCGAAAGCTAAGAAAAACAAAAAAAACACACACACACACACACACACACACACACACACACACACACACACACACACACACACAGAAACACACACACACAGTAAGCCAAGTGGAGAAGCCAAGTGTAACAATGGCTAGACAACAATGCCACGTCCACAGCACATCCTTCCTACTTACTTTGACTTCCTTAAAGACCACACTTCCCCACAGAGCTGCCACTAAACCATAACCCTGCAAACAAAACAGCAGAATCACTAGGGAAGCAGTGCACACATTTAGACAGACCCTGCCAGCTGAGGAGACAGGTAGTGGGTCGGTATGGTACTCACAGCAGTAACTATAGGGAAGGTCACCACCGGGCCAAGGAACCGGTTAGCCAAAAGCCAGCAGTACGTGGCCATACCCCACATCAGACCTGTTAAAAAACCTAAACCACACACACCAACAGCAATCAGTCAAACTAATACAAGCAATTATATGGAAGTACACTGCACATTATATTGGCAAAAGTATTGGGACACATATCTATATATCCTGATTTTGATGGAGTAACTGTCTTTACTGTACAGGAAAAACTTTGCAAGAGCATTAATAGGGTCAGAACGTTATTTCATCCCAACAGTACTGGACAAAGATTCTTCATGCCATAGAACACAGTTTGACTGCTCCAAAGCTCAATACTTATTCATACCCCCGGCATTAGACATGGTGCAAATAGTTTTAGGATTGTTTATATGCACCAGAGTCCTATTATACATGAAATACTTACCCTCTAGAGGAACAAGACTTGTGTGTGTGCATTTGTACATCTGTGTCAGCATCAGATGCAACTTACAGTAGCTGAATGGGATTATTATAAGGGAGTGTCAACAAACATTTAGACATACCGTGTTTCTCAACTATAAGCATTAAACTTTAAGCATTATGCGACACTAGTAAGGATGTCTACATCAAAGTGAGCAAGTGTGTTTCCCTTCTAATGTGGAAGATGGTGGAAGCACCCAAGTAAACAAAACTGTAATTCTTAAATTTTTTTAAAGTTAAATGATTTCTCTCCCCTCTTTTGTCTAAGGGTGAGTTTTCAGTGACGTTGCAGCATTAACATTATAGCACTAGACTGAGGGACCCTGAGTGTTCCAGTAACCTAAGGCACTATCAGCTAGCGGTTCATCCTGCATAGCTTGTTTTAACACAGCAAACACGCAGACTACAGTCTGATATACTCGCCTCTGAACAGCAAAAGAGCTAGCGCTACCATTAGCGGCTAATGCTAATACTGCAGAACTCAGCCTTAGCGCTGGAGACAGTTCACTGAAACTCCTTTATAACGCTGTAATTCAGTGGAGTGGCTTTACTGCTGCTTAATACCTGACTGGTAGAATTCATACCAGTGCACCGGATAATAAGGCACACTATCGATTTTTGGGAAAATTAAAGGATTTTAAGTGTGCCTTATAGTCTGAAAAATAGAGTATAGTGTATTTCATTCATTCCATTAGGAGCCTGCGTTAAAGAAGAACTTCACTACAGTGTGAGGTACAGTAGAACCTGGTAGGATGGCTCTGGGATAAATGCGTGGTCTGTTCTTCATGGCGATGCAGTAGATGGCAAAATACACTGTGCTGGTCAGGAAAATGCCAGTGGTGTGGGAAGAACAGTAGTCCAGATCTGAAACAAAAACTCCAGGTTCTTGAACTTTACAGATATTTGATTATATTAGTTGAAAAAAAATGTATGAACTGAAATGCCTTCAACAATAATAAAAAATAAATAAATAAATAAATATAATTATATATATATATATATATATATATATATTTTTTTTTTTTTTTTTCCTCTCTTACCATTCTGGCTGGCTCCAATAAAGATGCTGGAATTGCTGGTAGCGTGATGTTTAATGTATAGAATTGGCACAAAGGCAGAGCCAAACATCAGCCCTGACAGAACAGCAATAATGCAGCCACTGCAAGCAGAGAGAGAGAATGCGATCAAACACAGCTTATCACAGATCTAAAATCTAGCAGAAAGTCAGTTACTCAAACAAAACCTTCATAAACTCTTTCTGATACCTTAAATTTGTTTAACTAGATTTTAAATTGAATATGTAACCACCTTCAGACAGCCTGTACCTGTTATACTTAATTATTTATTTATTTACTTATGTTTTACTTACTTATTTATTCTTAACTTTTATTTCTTATTTTAGTTTCTCTCTTAGTTCTTTATTTCCTTTTTATTTATTTTATTTTTTTTTAAACAGTTTTGTACTATTGCTTTTTAACTTATTTTAATTCATTTCTTTTATTATTATTATTATTATTATTATTAATATTATTAATAGTAGTTTTTTTATTGCATGTATGTAAAGTGTTATTTTTTTCTTAATTTTAACTGTTTTTTTATTAATCTAATCTTCTTTTGATCTTAACTTCTTATCAATTAAACCAGTTTTTATCTAGTTCTTTTATTTACTTTTATTTTAAAATGAATAAATTTAGTTATTTTTTTCTTTATCATGTAAATTCCTGTATTTGTAAATGCTCGTCTACACTGAAAATGAGGGTTTCTCTCAACGTACGTCTGATTTAAAATAAAGGTAGGTTGATTGATAATTTTGTAAGAAATGCTGATGGAATTAACCCAATACTTTTGTCCATATAGTGTAGTGTACTAATGGTACACACACAGAAGTGAGCAGAGATAAAGGCTGTATATAATTACATACAGTGGTCTTCTGGTCTTTGGTGATACCGTGTCCACCCACGAGTCACTGGGACGAAGGATGTCAGAAAGTGACCTCTAAAAATTGAAACAGCAGCCACGTAACAGAACATCAAACAGTGTTTAGTTGCAAATAATTAAAAATAGCTCAAAAGCAATAGTGACTAACCTCTTCTATCAGAATTGGGGTCATATCGGGAGACACTGGTGTACGGACATCACTTTTCACAAAGAAGAATATGACAGCACTGAAAAAAAATAAAATAATAAAAATAAAATTATATATATATATATATATATATATATATATATATATATATATATATATATATATATATATATATATAATAAATATAGATATTAAAATAGTTTCCCAGACAGGGATTAAGCCTAGTCTTAGACTATTTTTTTATTTTAATGGGAAATCTCCATTTAAAAGGCTGTGCAGTCCAAGATTAGCCTTAATACCAGTTACCTAGACCCAAATTTCTGTTACATATTTAGCAGTGCAGATTATATCTACCCAATATCACTTATTTTACTCCAGAACTGGACTGCCAAGTTCAATCACTGACTTCTGGAAAAAGTCTATAGAAAAGTCTTGTGCTTTTAATTTTTAAAAATAATTTAACAATATTGTTTAGCCCCTGTGTCTGTGTCCAACCAAGAAAATTGACCAATGAAAAGACCTACTAACCTGAGGAAACAGAGGCCAGCCCCGCAGTAGTTCAGCACCGGCTTAGAGATCTCCTCTGGCTCCAGTCCAAACAGACCGAAACTGAAGACAAGACATTACAGAGCATACAGTTAATCAAAGGGTACCGAACACATATGTTCTGTAAAATACACTATTCAGGAAACAGTGATTATTATAGCACAGTATATACTGCTTAAATACACAGTGTTTAAATATGTAGTGATGCATTTCTGTTCCCTATATTAGTGTACTAGATAGTGTACCAATGTATGGAATAGTAATTAGTAGGCATTTATGTTCCTAATTAGGAGCTTTCCATATACTGCACCAATGTAGGTTGTGGGGATTGAGAAGCACTTATGTTCACTATTCTTATCATAGTGTTCTATACAGTACTTTAATGTAGGGAATAGTGATGTAGAGAACGGATACAAATCCCCCTAAATAATGTTCTATACAATTGCTCCCATTAGATATCGGGAATTGTGATATAGGGGAACCAAAAGTGCTCACCTATAGGGGTACACTTTGCTCCCTATGATAGTGTTCAATAGAGTGATGTGATTATTTATTAGTATAAATATAATAATAATAATAATAAACTGTAAGAGGTCACCTTGAACTTGCCCATCCAATTAACAGTCCGCTGGCTCCCCAGAGCAGCATCCCCAGCCCCAGCCCAATACACTTCACCACTGGGACTGATGTAATATTTCCTAAAACAAGTAAATACATGAGTAAAGCAAATATATCTGTAACCACCCACATAAACCCTCTCTTATATACATGCTTACCAGTGGCCCAGATGACCCCTCCAAGCATGGCAGCTGGATGAGCTTTAGAAGACTGAAGCACCATGTCCCCCACAAATCCCACCACCCAGATAGTAACACAGGAAATCCACTGGAAAAACATTCCTAAACACACACATACACACACCTTCACACCTTTTTTTTTTTTTTTTTTTTTTTTTACAGATTCAGTATTGTCTACAGGTTCAGATATGTGTACAACATAGACACAACATACAACATTAATATTATTAATAATAATAATAATAATAATAATAAAAACATTAAAATGTATACAATTTATATTCTAAGATATGAAAATGGTGTAAAATCTAATTAAGAAATCTCATAAAGAGAGCTGAATTTGACCTCAGTAATCAGATTCATTTGTACATTTAAACTCTAAGCCAGAATATTCTGGGATTTCTCAGTTTGTGCATGCATGAAAACAGTTCTCGTATTATTCTGGTTGCAAAGAAAAAACAGATATATGTCTGTCTCACATGAATTTGAATCTGATTAATCTCATGTAAAGTCTTATGTATGATACAGTAAAAAGATTACTGACAAAGTTTGTTCCTTTTAAGCAATGTCATAGACAGCAGCCTCTTCTGCTAAATTAATACTTGAACCCATTACAATACACTTATTAAAATACTGTAAAATGATAACCCATTTGACATCACGGGGAAGGGGTAAATGCAGGGCATTGTGTAGCAAAACAGACAGTACATACAGTCAAACTTTAGACTAGAGCTGTACACATCAGTATACAGACACTTCAATAGTGTTATCTCACCATCTCCAGTGTCCACGGTTTTAACAGGGACGAAGTTACTCCCGTACAGCAGCACTGCCACCAGGCAGCTCAAGAACCCGAACACTCGGTCTGTAAATTCTGAGTGAGAGGAGACTCCACCCCTAGCTTCATCCTGAGACTGAGAGGGCTCTGAATATCACACACAAGTAACAGAGTAACAGAGTTTAGCACCCTGTTTTGGAGGGTTATTTCTCTTAAATGTTATATTACAATGCACACAAATTCTTTTTTAAAACACTATGAGTCAGTATCCTACAGAGTGGACCAACACCAGCAGATAACATGTCTCTCCAAACCATCACTGATTGGTGGAAACTTCACACTAGACCTCAAGCAGCTTGGACGGTGTGTCTCTCCACTCTTCCTCCAGACTCTGATCCCTTGATTTCCAAATGAAATGCAAAATTTACTGATGATCAGTGATGGTTTGGAGAGCCATGTCATCTGCTGGTGCTGGTACACTGTGTTCGATCAAGTCCAAAGTCAGCGCAGTGTTTACCGAAAAATCTTACAGCACTTCATGCTTCTCTCTGCTGACAACTTTTATAGAGATGCAGATTTCATTTTCTAGCAGAACTTGGTACACTACCCACACTGCCAAAAGTACCAATTGATCTTATATTATATTCTAATTTTCTGAGACACTGATTTTTGGGTTTTCATTAGCTGTAAACCATAATAAATATTATGGTCAATTGGTTTGTAGTTACACCTCCTGATTTCCTGATTCTACATTGAATTTAAAGCAATACATGATAAAACCCCAGTTTTTAGCCATAATGTGTGCTCCATTTCAAGACTTTCTTCATGTTTATGCTTAAAGAACATTTACTTAACAGCTAACAGGCTAACATGAACACTTTTTTTTGCCATGTTGCAACAATTAACCCTGTAATTCATCATTACTAGCCTGCTGCTGGACCAATTCATACCCTAACTGCTATCCAGCTGTAGCTAAGCTAATGTTAACTGTACCTTCTCCAAACTCCATTAATACAAAACACAGACTATTCACCTCCTCCATCTTTACCCGCTGTCAGAGTGAACACACAGCCCAGTCCACACAGAGTTAAAATGATTAAACTTATCTGCAGCCCACTGGACTCCATGCTGCCCAGGGGAAAAGAAGTGCTACAGGAAGTTAGCTCAGCCAGATAGCTGGTTAGCTGTTAGCTGCTAGCTGCTACAGGCATAGACATCATATACATGTCTATGGCTACAAGTACTGAGGGCGAAAGGTGGCTTTAATTTTGGAAGCTTTGTCCTCTCTGCTCAGGGTTGCCAGGTCTAAAAAAAAAATTTAAAAAAAATCAGAGAATCTCTAATATAAAGAGGAGACTGCCTGCTTGAGAAACTCTTCTGGTAAATGCAAAATGAATGGGTTCATATGGAGTAACTGAGCAAAATTATAGTTTATTAATGTTCAGTAATTTAATACTGAAAAAAAAATCGTAATTTCCCCTAACACAGAAACAATATCACATGTTTCAGGCATGCAGATATAATATTTAAAGTTTTTAAACTTTAGCTGTGTAGCTTTAACTCCTTTTTAGTAATTAATTTTGGACTCACTCTCGGGCGCCCTCTAGCGGTTCACAGTAATTTTCTGATATAACGTTAGGCTCTTCATAAACCAGCTCTGGTAAAATCTGAACGGGATTTAAAGAGCAAAATGATTACTAGAGCTATTTCCTATGGAAGGTAAATCCTGCCAAAAATAAAACTAAAATGAAAGTACAAATACTGTTTTGCACTTTTATTTTTCCAAACATGTGTGAAAATATTATGACAAAATTAAATCACTTTATTGACAATTTAATTTTTCACAAATTTCCAAGTGCTCTAAACGTAAAGACTCATTTATTTACTTTGTTTTAACTTTTAAAGGCTAAATTTACTATATTTGAAACGTTTTGTTTATAGGGACATAATTAGTAGTATTACTATTACACTGTATGACCAAAATATTGGAATATTATTGTTTTTTATTAAAGTGTCTTTTATAATATTTTTTTCAAAGAGCGATTTAATAAAGTGGGGTGTAAAGTCTCTCTCACTCTCTTTCTCTCTTTCTCTCTTTCTCTCTCTCTCTCTCTCTCTCTCTCTCTCTCTCTGTATTCTGCTACATTTATTTTGAATCCCTGCAGGTTGTCAGTTATTTAATTAAACAGTATGTTTTGTTTTTGTTTTTGTGTTATAGAACGTTTGGCATCCACAGTAAATTTTTAAAAAACTTTTCAAACAAGCCCAATTTGGATGAAAAACCGTGAACCTGGCAACTCTGTTCCTGCTCTACTCCAGTAACACCCACACAGTAGTGCTGGTGTCACACACGAAATATATATATATATATATATATATATATATATATATATATATATATATATATATATATATATATATATATATATATATATATATATATATTTATTTTAAATATGAACAAGAAATGTGTGTGCATTTTTGTGCATTGATTGGAAACCACAGAAAACATTGTGCTGTTATGAGGTAATGCCTGTAGAGGGCAGTGTTGTTGACAGTGTTCAGTAATGCTGTGGAAGGTGTGTAGAGAAGAAGCTGTAGAGCAGTCAGTGTGAGTCAGTTCTGTGCAGATTAAAGGTCAGTAATATTTGTATTTTTACAGTGTGAGTTCTGTAATACAGCCTGTACTGATCTATAACTACCCTACTCTCACACACCTGCTCAGTAAAATACACTCCGTGCAGTTTAATCACAAGCACAGGCTTCAGTTTAGTGTATACCTTCAGTTACAGTACTGAAAGACTGCTCTGATTTACTGTTCAACGTCTTCAAAATGCATTTCAAACATTTACTGTACATTACCAGCTTTGTAATTTATCATGTATGTATAAATACATTTTACATTGGCCTGTCATAATAATTATTTTTGTTATATATGTGAACAAACATACACATTAGATATAAGATATAATGATTAATAAATATTATTGAAGTCATTTCCATTTACTGTATGACAAATGATTGATATATGGTTATTTGTTTCAAGGGTTTGAGTGTAGAAAGGGTGTTGTGTTTTGTAATTTATTTATGAATGTATTATGTACTTATTTATTTTTTAGAATAAAGACATATACTCCATCTCTGATTGGCTGAGTGGCTAAAATGGGAACTGATAATCAGGTAAACTGCTTGTGGTATATTAATTAATTCAATCATTTGTCCTTTGTCATTGTCATCGCTGGTCTTTTTTCCATTTCCCATATATTTTCTAAGTAACACAGTAATGATGTTGGTGTGTTTACCTGTGCTGCAGGTGATCAGGTGTAAGGCGGCCGTGGCCTGGGAGGTGGGGAAACCGCTGAGTATAGAAGAGGTTGAGGTCGCTCCACCCAAAGCTCATGAAGTCCGAATTAAGGTCATTGTTCAGCTGCAGGCCTGAATGTACATTACTAATTTTCAAAATTCATATAGAATTACAGACAAATAGACAGACAAATAAGTGGGTAGTAAGGTTTATTGATTGATTGATTGACTGATTGATGTAAACAATTTTTTTATTCATTGCTGAGTGTTCTGTTTTAAGAACAGTTTTTGTTAATGTGACTTTTCAGGTGGAAGCGAGTGGTGTGTGCCACACAGACTGGGCGTATCTGTATGAGTGTGGTAAAGGAATGGCGCCCCGCCCCTTTCCACTAATACTGGGACACGAGGGGGCTGGAGTGGTGGAGAGCATTGGGCCAGGAGTGCTAGGTTTCTCACCAGGTACAAATTTTAAACACACGCTCACACACACAGACACACACACACTTTCTGCTACTGCTACTTATTTTTACATTCTGCTGTTAGTTGATTAGACAGCCATTAAATCATACACTAACCTCCAATTGTTACCGTTTAATATTTTAAATAAATTAAGGCTCTTCTATTATTATTATTATTATTATTAATCTGTTTACAGGTGATAAGGTGATCCCCCTGTTCCTGCCCCAGTGTAAACAGTGTGAGTGCTGTCTGAGCAGCAAATCTAATCTGTGCTCAGAGAACTGGTAGGAACAAACACACTGTAGTACTGTACTACTGTAAAGCTGTACTACGAAGAAAGTAGTTCTGTACACTGAGTATCTCTCTCTCTCTCTCTCTCTTTCAGGGAAAACACTCAGCAGGGTGTTTTAGCAGATGGTACGAGCAGGATCACCTGTAGGGGGCAGCAGGTGTACCAGTTTATTGGAGTTAGTACCTTCAGTGAGTATACAGTGGTACCAGAACACAACATCACCAAAATCCACCCGGATGCCCCGCTTGACCGGGTCTGCCTGCTGGGCTGTGGAGTGGCTACTGGATACGGAGCTGTTCTGAACACAGGCAAAGTGAGTTTGTGTGTGTGTGTGTGTATATACATTGTGGATCAGACAGTTTTATTCAGGTTGTGTTTAATGAAGCTAATACTCAGTTTGGGTCTGCAGGTTGAAGCCGGTTCAGTCTGCGCTGTGTTCGGTTTGGGTGCCGTGGGTCTGGCTGCCGTTATGGGCTGCAGGAACGCCGGGGCCAGCAGGATCATCGGCGTCGACATCAACCCAGATAAACTTGAGATCGCCAAGAAGTTTGGAGTGACGGAGTTCATAAACCCTAAAGATCACAGTAAACCCATTCAGGAGGTTCTGAGAGAGAGGACCGGCGGAGGACCCGACTACAGCTTTGAGTGTGTGGGGAATGTGGCTGTTATGGTGAGATTAATAGATATTCTGAGCAATGTGGCCCTAAAATAATATCACAAAATTGTAAGGATTTTTTTCAACAATATCTTTTTACAGTAGTAGGTAAAAAGATTTTGGACTAATAGAAAATAATAACAACATAATGAAAATTATGTAAAGTAACAAAAAAATAAAACTACCACAAATCTAAAGTGCAGAATATTTACTGCATGCATTTAAACTGCAGATATAAACAGTTATACCAAAAATCCCCTTAAAACCGCTAAACCAATACAAAATAGACTCTATTCAAGACAGAATATTGCTATTATGATTGATGTAGATTTTTTCAAATCTGTTTAAAGATTATACTGATATTGTGTGATCTTGTATGATGCAATATGGAACAGACTTATTGCATCTATTACTGGACTAAAGGATATCTTTATTGCCTGCTGTGGTTACTATTAATTTATTATTATTTGTGTTAACAATCTTTGATATTTTCCATACAATTATGTAAGTAAAGGATTAAATTATAGGTTACAGTTTGATATAACATTAAAGTGGCAGTCCGTATTATTTAGTTTTTAAACGGGAAGCTTATTTTTGAGTGAAGAAGGGATGAAATATTGTGTTTAATGGTACCAGTGTGCTGGAACGACCATCTCTGCTAAGAGTAATATATTAATTCTAAAAACTGGGGTGTTGGGTCGCTTTTCGTGGGAGTTCTTCCGGCCACGTCATGCGTCCTCATGTACTTGTATCACATGTTATTTTATTTAGAAAGAAAGAAAAGAAAAGTCAGACATATTTAAGGATTTGCATTCTGTTCTTTTCTACTTCTTCATGAAAATGGGAATAGTCTTTTTGGCCCAAGATTTGAATCTGTGAATTCTAACAGTTAATGTAATGTTTTACCACCAGAGGGCAGCACTGGAGTCATGCAAACCAGCATGGGGTACCTGCGTGATTGTGGGCTGGACAGAGCTGGAGGACATGTCCCTGGCACCTATAGACCTCCTTCTGGGACGCACTCTAAAAGGAACATATTTTGGCGGTAAGAACACAGATCAACAATGCTCTTATATAATTTGCACTGGTATAATTGTGTTTAAAGTATAATTTAGTAGAATGTATTATTAATAATATCGATATGCTTTTGATTAATATTAATATTATTAATATATACCCAAGGATGGAAGAGTGTGGACGGCGTGCCCCGGCTGGTGGAGGACTACCTGAGTGGTCGGCTGCTGTTGGATGAGTTTGTGACCCACACACTGCCCCTGGATCAGATTAACCAGGCCTTCGAGCTGCTGATCAGCGGTAAAAGGTGAGGCGGATGTTCCCCCAACTAGACAAACTTAAAAAAAATTGCTTTAATAAGTATACAGTACGTTATTAGAAGTGTTTATTTTTTACTGTTTTTTATTTATTTTATTATTTTTTATTTAGACACTATATATGTCCAACAACACCCAGGCATCCTATGTTATACATGCGTTAGGCTACTTTTAAGGAAGGAAAGAAGGAAAAGGAAAGAAAATGAAGTGTAGGTTAATAGTTTCAGAAATTACTAAAGTAATTATTTAAATAAAGGAATTTTAGGGAAAAATGTATGGAATTTAATTTAATTTAATTATCACATCTTTTTTTATCTCTCAGTATCCGCACGGTGATAACACTATGAGCTGAAGCTGTCATCAAGTCCAAGTTTTGCAGCCATTACATCATAACATCTGCTGTCAAAATGACAGCAGCATCAGTCACAATGATGACCAACCTCCATCACTAGAGCAACAGCATCAGACAGTATGACATCATAAGTATCAACATAATCCATCATCTGCATTGCTTTGACATCTTCGGGTGAAATGTTGATGTCCTCTATCACAATGACATCCTCAGTTGCTATAACAACAGCAACATCAGTTAGAATGGTGCCGTCCTCAGTCATTAAGTCACTACAACATCATTGGTAAAAATAAAGAGGATTCTATGTTTACAATGACATCATCAGTTAAAATAATGACTGACCTCTGTTACTATGGCAAGAGCATCAGTGGCTGTGACGTCATCAATATCAGTATCAGTCAGATTTAATCCACGCTCTGTTGCTGCAAAAACAACATTGGTTTCTATGACCTCATCAGTCAAAATGTTGTAGCTACAACAGCATCAGCCGCTGTGACAGCATCAGTCCAAATGGTGATGTCCTCTATCATAATAACATCCTCATTTGCTATAACAACAGCAACATCATTCAAAATGATGCCGTCATTAAGTCAGGACAACATCATCGGTCATATTAATGATGATTCTGTGACAACAATGACATCAGTCAAAATGATGATCTCAACAGCATCAGTCGCTGGAATGTCATCAATATCAGTCGAAATTATTCCGCTCTCCATTACTACCAAAACGACATCGTTTGCAGCTACAAGAGCAACAGTCACTTTAACAGCATGAGTCCAAATGGTGATGTCTTTTATCATAATGGCATCCTCGGTTGCTATGGCAACATCAACAGGAGTCAAAATGATGCCGTCCTCTGTCATTAAGTCACTATAACATCATCGGTCAGAATAATGATAATGGCCGATGACCTCTGTCACTATGGCAACAGCATTGGTTGCTGTGATGTCATCAGTATTAGTATCAGTTAGAATTATGCCACTCTCCATCACTGCAATAACTATGTTGGTTGGTATGACTTCATCAGTCAGAATGTTGTAGCTTACAGCATCAGTTACTTTGACAGCATCAGTTTAAATGGTGATGTCTTCTATCATAATAACATCTTCAGTTACTATGACAACAGCAAAATCATTCAAAATGATGCCGTCCTCAGTCATTAAGTCACTACAACATCATTGTTCATAATAATGATAATTCTGTGACTAAAATGACATCAGTCAAAATAATGAATGACTTCTGTTACTACGGCAACAACATCAATATCAGTCAGAATTATTCCGCTCTCCATTACTGCCAAAATTACATTGTTTGCTGTGACATCATCACTCAGCATTTTGTAGCTACAACAGCATCAGTCAGTATGACATCTTCAGTTGAAATGGTGATGTTTGCTATTACAATGACATCTTCAGTTGCTATGGCAACAACATGCGTCAAAATTATGCCGTCCTCAGTCATTTAGTCACTATAACATCATTATTTGTAATAATGATTCTATCCGACAAAATTATGACGTCTGTCACTAAGGCAACAGCATCAGTTGCTTTGACAACATCAGTCCAAATGGAGAAGTCCTCTGTAGGTACAGCAACAGCATAATTTGCTGGGATAGCATCAGTCAAAATGGAGATGTCCTGTCACTATGATGACATCATTCATCACTATGACAGTGGCCACAGTTTCCAGCACTCTCAGGGATGTGTTTTTCATGAATTATCTGAACACTGTGCAGAAAAACAGACCAATGCCACCTGCAGCACCAGCAGCAAACATCAGAAAATCCATGAACTTATAATATATAATATTATAAGATATATAATATAATATGTAATATATCTCTGTCGTTCATAAAGTCTATGTATGGGTAATGAGCAAAACTCTTAGGATGGAACAAATATCTGTTATCAGAACAAAAAACACAGATAGACAGACAGACAGGT
Organism: Astyanax mexicanus; assembly: GCF_023375975.1. Lineage (NCBI taxonomy): Eukaryota > Metazoa > Chordata > Actinopteri > Characiformes > Acestrorhamphidae > Astyanax > Astyanax mexicanus. The sequence goes on from NC_064417.1 coordinate 32,670,455, forward strand.
GTTGTGTGTTTGTATTGGGACTGTAAACAGGGTTTGTAATAAAATCAGCCTTATAAAAGTGTGTGTCTATGTTGATTTTGACTTATTTTCTATACTTGTTCCATAAAGATGGACTTTATCTCATTATTAGAACTCCTAAATGGAGTTCTTTCTTCCTGAAAGTCAAGATCATTATTAAAACCAAGCTCCATGCGTGGGCTACATTGTATTTTGTACATTTAGTCCGGTTAGTTTTGGTTTCACACTGCAGTTTAGTGACTGAGCGCTAGGGGTGGGCGATATGGCCCTAAAATAATATCACAATATTTCATGGTAATTTAATGATAACGATACTCTTGCCAATATGACAAAACACTGAATTAAAAAAAATATATATATTTTTTAAATACACTACTGCAACAAAATGAAAATTAATTGTATTATTGCATACAATATGATATGGCACACTGAGATATGAATTATATCAGATTTGTAACAGAAGTTATTGATCCAGAATGGCATGATAGTAATAATGCACTCCAAATATCTCCATATATCCAGGACTAAAGTAAAATAAATGATACTGGACAGATATAATCTCTAGTCTCTAGTAGATAAATATTGGGAAAAGAGAACAGAGTGAATTTGCCTTTTGCTAAAAACAGCAATAAAGTAGTAACTTGATGTGATAATTAGGAGTGTGTGATATGGCGTGATATTTCAGGGTATAATATTGTTCATGGTATTCAAAAATGAGTCTCCCTATACTTCACACTGATTGGTTTCTAAAATTGTGTGAGTTGGACAAAAGCGTGTTACCAATTCAGCGAGCTGCACTTTCCAATTATTGTGCCTAATTCCACCACCCTGCCAGAATTCGACTCCCTTCAAGTGCAGGTGCATCCTGCTGCAGCATGAGTGTATCAGATTCTGTTAGATCCCCCTCTGATTTCTTTTATTTCTGTTTATATATAAGGGTTAATCTACAGTTACAGTAGATGCAGAACTCACCAGCATAATCTGTTTTAACCTATACCTCCGCTTAATGCATCTGCATGTTGAGATAAGTCGGATATCGCCACAACACTGCTTCTTTTTCTTCTTCTATTGTTTAATGGGTGATGATAGCCTTCTTAATGTCCGGAAAAAATACATTGCCTGTACATCATCTCTATTAAATCTGCAAATGCACACACACTGCTTGTCTAGTCCCAGTAGAAGAGAAGTGCTGCCAGTACAATAGGACTTGCTGTTGGCCCTTTGCCTAATGCTATTGTCCTGAGTTGTGTGCTAAAGGGGTATAACACCCCCCAGTAGTGGATTTTTGGGGTTCATATATGGGCTAAACGCATTAAAATCATCTTGCATTTCCCTAATTTAGCCACTAGATGGCAGGCGTGCACCATGAACCATCTGCCAAACACTCTTGTCCTGGATCAGCATCCCTGCACCCATCTGGCCTTGCTTCCAGTCCAGTCCAGTCCAGTCCTCCCAGTCTGACCCCTCAGCACTTTCTGTGTTTATATGCACATCCCAGTATACAGGCTCCACAGTGCCCTTCGCTGCTCTTTGAAACCATTATCCATCATCCACAACACTATCATCTGACACACCAGCCTCCGACCGCACTGCCGGGGCCGGCCTGCACAAACACAGACTGGTCACAGTGGACGCCGGGGGCCCCTGGGGGCCACCGGGGGGCCGGAGCGCTGTGCTGTGAGGGTCCGGGTGAACTGTAATATTATACACTGATCTAATCTAAGGCTCCAGAGGCCTAGAGTCACACCAACCCATCAAAAAAAACAAGGCATCAGTGTTCAACTCGCACATTTTCCTCTTCTCATTCCTTCATATCCATCACTTTCTTTACTTTGTCTTTCTTTCATCCCTATTGTGTTTTTTTCTCTCACTTCATTTCCTTTATCTCTCTCTCTCTTCCATTCCCCTCTGTCTCTCTTTTTTCTCTCTTATTATTTATTGTCTCTCTATCTTTTTCTCTCTCTCCCATCCCTTTCTCTATTGCTTCATTTTCTCTTTTTCTCCATTTCTCTTATCTCTCTTATTTACGTCATCTCTTTATCACTGTTTTTTATTTTTCTTGCTTCTCTTTCTCTATCCATTCTCCTCTTCTTTCTCTTTAATTCTTTCATTCTTTACTTCATTTCCTTATATTTCTATCAATTTCCACTCCTTTATCTCTGTATCTCTTTCTTTACCCTTCTCTCTATGCTCTGTTTTCTTTCATTTTGTTCTGTATTCTTTCTCTTTCTTCTTTACTTTTTAATTTCTCTCTCTCTCGTTCTTGTTCTCTCTCTCTCTCTCTCTCTCTTTCTCAACATGTCTCATCAATCAGTGTCTCACAGCTATGGTGCGGCCCTTACTCTCCTTTAAGAGGAGACAGAAGAAGCTGCAATACAGACATCAAAGGGAGAGACAGAGGACAGACGAGTGGAGACAGGTGCTTAGTCACACTCACTGGCCACTTTATTGGAAACACCTTTTGTACTTGAGCTTCCACTCACTGGCCACTTCATTGGTAACCCATAAAGTTTGACCATGTGCTTCCAGAAACATCTACTAACTTGTACTTCTCTTGCCACTTCATTAGGAACACCTATTACGTTCTTACATCTTATTTGCCAAGTTATTCAAACCCGCACTGCGCATCAGGTGTTCTGATACAGTGTCCAGGGAGTGTGTGAGTGTGTTATGTTATCATGATGTAATTATCTTGTCTCCGAGGTGCTCTAGAGTTTGAAGCTGTTTCAGGTTATTCAGGTGTTTTCAGTGCTCCGCTGTCGGATGCTTTGATTGACAGCGAGAGATATAAACAGATAACAGCGCTGTATAGTTTTCTCAGATTGCCAAAACACATATGAAGAGCTGCTGGCGTGTTCTGTCAGTCCACGCAAATATCACCCCGTTACCCCAGCAAACGTGCAGTCAGCCAGCACATCCCCGCTCGGGCGCAGAACAGCCTCATAAAGAAAATTGACAAACACCCAAAATGCCAGCGTAGGTAAATACTGCCGCGCAAATATAGCCTGCAGCAGAAAAAATGTCAAAGGGGCTGAGTTGTCTTTCACAATATTTAGATGGGGATCAAAAGATTTCTCCCTTAATTATTATATTTAGTGAGTGCATGTGTGTGTGTGCGTGTGTGTGTGTGAGAGAGAGAGAGAGAGAGAGAGAGAGAGAGATACTGCCAGATGGTGGCACCGTAGGCCCATGTCCCAGAACTGCTTGAGTGTAATGGAATTCTGGCCTGAAATATCAGAATATCTAAAAAGACAACGAGAGCCAATCAGCACTGAGCTTACAGAATTAACTTTATTAACCAAAACATTTATGTATGTGACCCGTATGTACAGTGCCAGTCAAACGTTTGGGCACACCTCCTCTCATTCAGTGTGTTTTCTTTCTTTTTATGATTTTTTTTTTACATTGTAAATTTAATATGGAAGACATTAAAGCTATACAGGAACACATCCAGAATATGTTTTATATTTTAGATTTTTCTAAGTCGCCACATTTAGCTTTGAGGACAGATCTGCACACTCTTGGTATTTTAATCTCAGTGTCTTTATTAGGTAGAGTCACCTGGAATAGTTTTTTCAGCGTCTTGAAGGAAGGAGTTCCTGGAGGTGCTGAACAATAGTTGTTGCTTTTCTTTCATGCTGTGAAGCTCCAGCTCATCCCAAATCACCTCAAATTACCATCTCAGTTGATCAGGTTTAGATCAGGGGATTGAAGAGGACTAACACTTTTTTGGTTTACTACATAATTCCATATGTTTCCCTTAATTGTTTTCACGTCTTTAATATTATTCTACAATGTAGAAAATAAATAAAATAAAGAAAAAAAGTAAAATATTTGACTGGTACTTGTATCTAGCGGAAAATCACTTGTTACATTCGTTATCTTGAAATATTTTATTTGCCTTAGGGGTTCAATAAAACATAACATCATGACCACCTCCTTGTTTCTACACACATTATCCATTATTTTAACTTCACTGATCATATAGGACACTTTGTAGTTCTATAATTACAGACTGTAGACCTGTATCTGTTTCTCTGCATTAAAGAAGAGCAGGAGGTACTGTAGCATGCTGCTAACCACGGCTAGCACTTCTGTACCATAAGCATTTACATTGGACAAACCGCTAGCTAATATCACCTGGCTTACCAGAACACTCAGGGTTCCTCACTGTGGCTTTGTTGGGTGGCATTAGCCACTAACCGTGGCTAGCCTTAGTGGAAATCTGCAAATCTAAGCTTATTGTAAATAAATGGAATCACTTTACTCACCCAAATAAACATTTTTTAGGCGAGAAATCTGTGTAGATTAATGTCCATTGCCCGTTTGACTTAAAAAAAAAAGTTTTTATTATTTTTTTGTTTTAAAAGTTACAGTTTTAGCTTAGCTTAGCTTTACAGGTCTCACCACCCAGGGGGAAGACCTGCTGAATTATAAGGAAAAGATGGTGACACCCCTGTTCTGTACTAGTGATGCATAATGTGCCTTAAATTTAGGTGCGCCTTGTGTATGAAAAACGACCAGAAAATAGATGTTTATTAATAGTGTGCCTTATAGTACGAAAAATATGGTACTTTCTAAGTAAGTGTATTCTGTAAAAGACACAATACATATTTTTGTATTTTACAAAAAAAATTCATCAAACTGTAAATCATAATCAAACAGTATTAAAACTATTTCAACTAATTCATACTGTCTAAACTTTAGACATGCAGCGTATTCCCTGGAACGATCAAGGATTGTTACAAATCACCCAGTCAATGATGAAGCTGTTGAGAAAAACAAACACAAATAAACCAACTCTAACCATCAAAACCATTTAAAAGCTTAAATCTGCAATTAAAACCGTCGCTGTGTTCTTCTAGCTTTAGTCCTGGTTCTGCTCCACTTTGATGAGCGTTTCTCTAAAAACGAGGTTCTTTCATGTGATGTTTGCATAGCAAAGTAAAGTAAAACGTACCACCTTCAAAGCGGAGAACAAGAACCGACAAAATCTTTAAATGAGTGCAATCAGAGGCTGGGACACAGTAAAGCCTCAGTGACAACGATAATGAGTAAAACAAGTGTTTCAAAGAAAGAGAGAGAGAGAGAGAAAGAGAGAGAGAGAGAAAGAGAGGTAGAAAGATGTAGAGTAAAGCCCGGCTGCTATGGTAGATTGGGTCTGTAAGTCGGGTAAAGACCACCCTGTGTTTGAGCAGTAAATCCTAACCTTTAACACTAAAGCCACCCATGTCTGAGACTTCCCCGGCCTGGGACTCAACCCTGCACCCCCCCAACACCTCCCTGCCCCCAAACCTGCCCACAACACCAACACTGCCAACACACCTGCAGGGAATCCCCCACATCACACACACTCACACAGGCTAGCAGAGGCTAATGCTATTTGACCATACTATACCATACTAAATACTACAGTAACTTTTCTGGAACAATCTGGAAAGTCTAGAAAGTTACTCAATTAAAAGCAAGATAAACATTTTTAATAATCTTATAAAAAAAAAATTGAGCAGATGTCCTATGGCATACTGTACTTTAAAAGTTCTTATAATTGTTAATAAGTATAAATAATAGAATGAAATCATATAAATTAAATTAATAAAATATTTACAAACTGTCCTTAACAAATGGGTGTAAAGAAAGACTGGAAGATTATCTTTGGCCATAGTTAAGTTTTTAAAAAGAAATTACTTTAAAAGATATATTTTTGCCTTAAAATAATGTACCAAATTATAACTTTTTCCTTTCCTTTTTGATCCTTTCTTTTTTTAACATTTTAATGATTATTTTAAACATACTCTTAGTGCCTTTTTAACTTTGTCTTTAAGAACAATTTAGCTTAACTTCATAAGAATTGTATTATTTCTTGCTTATATTTAAATACTTATATGTATTTGAAATACATGTACTTACATTTTGTTGTTGTAAGATTTGAAATAATAACATTTTTATGAAGTTAGGCTAAATTGTTCCTAAAGACAAAGTTAAAAAGTCACTAAGAATGCACTTAAAATAATAGTGTTAAAAAATGCCCTTAAAGAAAGAGTAAAAAAGGAAATGGAAAAAATCATAATACAGTACATTATTTAATGATAAAAATATATATTTTTACTTATCTTTGTGGATAAAAAAGTTAAATTTATTTAGAGGTAGTTTTTTAACAATCCCAGTTAGTAACACAATTAAATAACTAATGGAAAAATCTATTTTTTTTTTAATAATTTAGAAAAAATCAACTAAGAAGAATAAAACAAACAACAAGGACAGTTTCAGACTCTCTGTGAATGGGCCCGACTGCGGCTGCTGGTAACGGCAGGCAGACTGGATTAGTGGGATGACTTTACAGAGCTTAGGCTTTAATCAGGCATTTTAGCATCTAAAACAACTGATAGGGCTAATTGATGGGCTGAGATGCTGGTCAGGTTTTGAGAGAGCTGTAATGTGTGTGTGGTTTAGTGATGGTGTAACAGCAGGCCGTGGTTCTGGCGGTGCTGGTCGGGTGAACACTGGCGGTGCTGGGCTGGAGGATTTGAGGTCGGGTTGAGCAATGTGTCGCTAAGTCTACGAAATAGCAAACAACACCCACATTACACCACCCAGAGTCTGAGAGTGTGTGTGTGGGAGAGTGAGGTGTGTGTGTGTGTGTGTGTGTGTGTGTGTGTGTGTGTGTGTGTGTGTGTGTGTGTGTGTGTGTGTGTGTTTGCAGGGTAATTACATAATTACTTTGTTAACACACTCTGTCTGGGTTTTCATGGCTTTGGCGCCTGTGAGTCATGTGATGCTTCTGAATATACGTATATTTATACTGTATAGCAACAGGCCAGCTATAAACATGGCGGCTTTAGCTCAGGTGTAAGTGTGCGATTATTTTGCTTATTTTAAAAGCAACAACCATAACCAGTCTCACTTAGAATTTTTACCTTTTTTTAAGTAATTTAAACTAAAAATAAGCAGAAAATGTCACCAGTCAAGTTATTGTGATCCTTTTGTCTAAATTTGAGATTTAGAATGAAGGATTTTTTAAGATTATGCTTATTTTAAGAAATTATATTACAAAAAGAAATAGCTGTACCACTTTAAAATAAGACTACCTTTATAAAAGGTTTATAAATGGTTTAGCATTAGTTTATCATTGGTTACTAATTAGTTTGTAAATGCCTTAAAATGATCATTAATGATCAGTTATGTGGCTGTTGGTCCACTATTTGGCAAACAACAGGTCTATGTACATTTCTACGTATGTGTTATAACTGATTATTAATGATTTTTAAGGCATTTACAACCTAAGTAGTAACCATTAATAAACTAAACCAGTTATAAACCCTTTATAAAGGTAGTCTTATTTTAAAGTGGTACCAAAATAGCTTACCCCTTCTGCCAGAATTTTTGGTTCATTAAACACTGCAAAAAAACAAAAACCAAAACCTTAGCAAATTAAGATATTTAATTTCACTAAAGATTTTTTGTCTTACTTAGCATAGTACGTCTAAGATTATTTTGCTTATCCTAGGAATATTTAAAGAAGAACACCTTATTTTAAGAATTTCAACTCAAAATAGTTACAACATAGTTAAAAGTCAAGTAGATCTGATTCTCTTGATCAAATCAAAGCCAAAAATCTGTGATTTTGCCTTATTAAGTTTTACTTCATTCATTTTGAGGTTGCTTATTTAAAAAAAAATGAAGAAGGAAAAATTAGCTTACTCCATTGGCAGATGAGGAGATGTCATAGGTGTGATTTAAATATTTTTTTAAAAATAAAAATCTTCTTTGAAACAGAATGTCTGATATCTAAAATGGAAAAAGCCTGGCCCCTATTATGTTTCTGTTTTATCTTGGGACTATTAAAAGCCCCAGATTAGACTTGCTCAGTGTCCTGGCCCCAGTTCAGAGATACTGTATATTTTAACCCATCTTCCTTCATTGCCTGATCTGGTAGATTCAAAATTTTATCTCAATTCAAAAAGCAGCAATAAAGCAGAGATAAGTAAAGCAGTAATATGCTCCCTTCATTTAGTCCCATGCAATACACAGGAAACTGCATTCGGGACAAACCGCAGCCAAGCCATTTCCCTCGAACTAAGACATATAAATAGTGTCTTGAAAGGAAAACATTTTTATGATTGTTGAAAATTTGAAAAATTTTAAAATAGCAAGCCTACTGTATATGAGCTATGTTATATGCATTTAGAAATTCAGCCCAGAATCACAAATGACACCAATATTTGGATAAGGATCTAGGATATTTGTAAATATAGCCATTGACCCAAAGTCTACTTAAGGTCACTGACAACATTAAATGGGTCCAGCTTTCTTTTGTCCCTTGTTTAATTTGAGGAAATTAAACACAGCTTTCACTTGAATACTTTCAATAATACTCTTAAATAAACTGAAACTGTTCTTATTAACTGAAAGATAAAGCTGTGTATAATTAGCATAAAAATGATGAATTACTGTATGATAAAAATGATTAGTCAAATTTCCTAAGGGGAGCATTTATAAAGAAAATAAAATGGGACCAAGAATTGCCCCTTGAGGAACTCCACATGAAAAAACAGAGCATGAGGACAACTTGCTTCTAACAGATAGCCTACATGTTCTATTAGCTAAATATAAAATATGAAGGTTTAGCTCAGGTTTAGTTCAGGTTTAGTGTTTTACAGTGAGAGTCGCAGGAAGAGGAATAATAAAAACGACAGTAATGCAGACGGAATTCCTGCAGCGAGTATTTTGTCTCTCGTCCACACGAACGAGAAACAAACAGCACTAAGAGATTCTCAGACAATCAGACAATGCTCTGACCTCCCACAGCTAAGCCTGGCCTCGGGCCGGGCCGGGCCCTTCACCAGCCCAGGGGTTACACCACATCATGCGCTGCCTGACATCTTCAGTCCGACCTGTCACTTCTTTTGTTCAGCTGTCGCTCAATTCTGACACTCAAATTGAACGTCTTTACTTTTCCAGAGAGAGAAAAGATGAATAAATGTTCTGAAATCATAATCGGAAACAGTTTTATATTGCCTGAAGTGAACACAGGAGCTGTCTTTGTTTGCAGATATAAAACAGACCAGATGTGATCATACCTGTACATATATTCAGAAAAATACACCTGTGGAAAAATTAACAGACCACTTCTGTTTGAGTAAAAAAAAAAACATTGTTGTTTTATTCTATAAACTACTGACAACATTTCTCCCAAATTCCAAATAAAAATATGGTCATTTAGAGCATTTATTTGCAGAAAATGAGAGATGGCTGAAATAACAAAAAATATGTAGAGCTTTCAGACCTCAAATAATGCAAAGAAAACAAGTTCATATTCATAAAGTTTTAAGAGTTCAGAAATCAATATTTGGTGGAATAACCCTGGTTTTAAATCACAGTTTTCATGCATCTTGGCATGTTCTCCAACACCAGTCTTACACACTGCTTTTGATTAAATTTATGCCACTCTTGGTGCAAAAATTCATGCAGTTCAGCTTGGTTTGATGGCTTGTGATCATCCATCTTTCTTTTGATTATATTCCAGAGGTTTTCAATTTTATCTTATTTTTTCCAGAGCTGTACATTACATTACCTTTAATTGAACTGTATAACACTGTATATATATATATATATATATATATATATATATATATATATATATATATATATATATATATATATATATATATATATATATGTGTGTGTGTGTGTGTTTTTATGTGACAACACTGAAGATTTACTAGCAGCTAAAGTGAACCAAACAAACAATTGTGCCCAATTTGCCATTTTCCCTCCCTGGTGTCATGTGACTTGTTAGTGTTACAAGGGCTCAGGTGTGAATAGGCCTGTTAAGCAGGTGAGCAGGCCTGTTAAGTTTGGTGTTTTGTGTTCAGTTCTCTCATAATGGCTACTGGATATTCAACATGGCACCTCATGGCAAAGAACTCTCTAAGGATGTAAAAATAGAATTGCTTTTCTTCACAAAGACGCCCTAGGCTTTAAGGAGATGGATAACACACTAAAACTGAGATACAGCATTATGGCCAAGATCATACAGCAGTTATGAATATTAAACATTAGCTGATGGGTACAGTCATGTTTGTGTATCTGCAACCACACATTTGCACAAGTGTGTATGTGTGTGTGTGTGTGTTTGTGTGTCAAGCACACGCTGTGAACACTTTCTACTCTGCAAATATCGAGCGTTCCCCCTCAGGTGGTAGGAAGCGCTTTCGTCCGCACACACACACTTTTAAATCCCCCTCAGAACAAACATAATGCATTCACACACATTTACTTAATATCAGCTCAGCCGCAGCACACACACATACATACACACACACATGAAATGTCACCCTTGTCCCAGGATACAAAGTCAAAATATTGAGTAAAAGAATATTGAATTAAAGAAAGTTAAACAACCGAAGTGCGGGAGTCGAGTTTTAAACACACACACACACAGTTCTCCACTTAATACACATACACACTTTGGGACCTCCCTGGTGGGCAGATTAGCTGGTACAAAAGCTCTTAATAAATAATAAAAGTCCTCTTCCTTTTTTGTTTAAATAAAAAATGTTCCCCTGATCACACACTTTGAAATCCACCTCAGAACAAATATAAAACACAAACACACACTCATAAAATGGCACACTTGTCCCAGGATACAAAGTCAAAATATTGGTTTAAAAAAAATATTGGAAAAAAAAGGTGCAGGAAACCAAGCTTTTATTTTATTTTATTATTATTACATATTTTTTGCACTTGTCCCAGAATACAAAGTAAAAAAAAAAATATGTATTTAAAAATAAGTGAACGCTCAACACACACACAACGTTATCCATTTAACACACACACACACACACTCTGGGACCTCCCTGGTGGGCAGCTTAGCTGGTATGAAAGCTCTTATATTAAAATAAATAATAAAAGTCCTCTTCCTCTTTTGTTTAAATGAAAATATTTGAAGACGAGGTAAATTAGCCGCAGCGGTGTGAAAGGCATCGCTAATGAGAAGCTGAATGGAGAACTCCTCAGATGACGGCTAATAAGACGGCCCGTTTTAATCCCTTAAACAAACGCTAGCGCGCTAACGCTACAGGGGCTACTCTCTCTCTCCCATCATACATAATGTATATTATTCCACCCTGCTAACCTCCCTCTCTCGCTCTTCTGTCCTCCAACTCGCCGGTAGAGTTCAATTTCATCTCCAAACATATCTCTTTTACTCCAACAGACCCCCCCCCACCACCACCGCCGGCCCCCCACACCACTCAGGCGCTAGGTTTAATTAGCAGGGGTCTCCTATTGTGTCCCGCAGGGGGAGCCGGGCTAAACCTCTCAAAACAAACACAGCCACGCTGGCTTCCCTCCCCGCCCACGCCGCCGCTCCTGCTCCGCCCGCCTGGCCCGGGCAGCCAGTGGCAGGGTGCAGCAGACGGGGCCGCACATGGTCTAAGCAAACACCCGTAATTGCATTAGACCCCCCCACCTCCCACCCCCGCAAGTGTGTAATGCCTCCTCAATCCCAGAGTGCTCGGCGCCATTCTCTTTTTTCCCCTTTTCTGTACAAATGTCGTCCTCCCGCCGCCTGAGAGTGATCTCCACCTGTCGCCCCGCAAAACACAACTCGTGTCTGAGAGAAATTAGCATTAGGATCAACAGCGCTAGACAAAAAACAGCAGATTTATTAGATTAAGAGTCATTTGAGTACAAATGAAATCAGATTTAGTACAAATTATATCGGTTTTGTTACAAGTAATGTAGATTTTGGTCTAAATGATAATGGTTTTGGTCTACATTGTGTTAGTTTTGGTGCACATGCTATCGTTTTTGGTACACATGCCAGCAGTTCTGGTAAAAATGCAATTGGTTTTCCCCCACAATCACAGGGTTCTCAACGTCTTTTCTTTTTTCCTCTTTCCGTACAAATGTCGTCTCCTGAGAGCAATCTCCATCAGGTCTTTAAAAGGCCTTCGGCCTTTAAAACACATCTCATGTCTGAACTCGTTTCAAAAAACAAAAGAAAGCAGATTTACTAGATTAAGAGTCATTTGAATACAAATGAAATCAGATTTAGTACAAATTATATTGGTTTTATTAGAAGTAATATTGATTTTGGTCAACATACTGTCAGTTTTGGTGCATATGCATACATAATTGCAAAAATGCAATTGGTTTTGCTTCCACAATCACAGGTTTCCCAACATCTTTCTTTTTTCCCCTTTCCGTACAAATGTCCTCTCCTTCCACCTGAGAGCGATCTCCACCTGTCCACATTTAGTGGTTGGAACCCAGTCTGATCTGCTCTAAAAGAGAGTAAACATTTTTCTTGGTATCAGAAGTGGGATAGCAATCTGAGATCCAGGTAAACTATTTTAAATTATTTGACTTAACTGTTTACCTGTATCTCTCGAGTGTCTATCCTGCTTAAAATCCTGTGCATTACGTGCAGGTAACTGCCAACAGCATCACAGACCGTGCGTGGTCCAAACATAGTTATAGGTATTTTTGTGTATTCAGGAACATACTGTGTTCTATTAGAATGTGGTGCCAGGCAGTCCTGGAACCTACTACCAGTTCTGGTAGTCAAGCAGTGTTGGGCACATTTTCTTGCTGTTTAATAATTCATTTATTATATTCTTTTGACCCCCACAAGAGAAGATTTTTCTGGTATGTGTTTTTTCAGACTGTTGGTCTTTGATGGTGAAGGTGGTTGAAACAAGACAGGAACATTCCCTACACTGGTTTAACCAGCATAGCCTATTTGTATGTGTGTTTGAGGGTCTGACTTTATGACTAAAATGACTAACATGCTAGTTATATCAGTTAGCTGGATTGGATTGATCAAGTGAAATGAAAGTGAAAAAGGTGGTTTTACTGGTGGACCAACATGGCCATGCTGGTGAACCATCTTTGAAATTTGTCATTCTGGTTGAGAAGCACACTAATAAGGTCACACTGATTAATTATAGTTTTATTCAGGTTGGTCAAAAACCTGTTGACATGCATGACCAGCATTGCCAACCAAAACCAAATTCAACATACACTGTCCAGAAACTGGTTACCAACAAGCTTAGCAGTAGTTTTGGCCTGGATGATTAGTTTTCATCCAGTTGCCCATCAAATACCCACAAAGCTGGATTTTTCAGCATTATCTCCATTTGGTATTGGGGTTAAAAGACCTGAAAAAGTATTAAAATCAAAATGTATTTGATCCATATTGGTTAACAAGCAACCTGAGCTCGCTCATGATTCTACTTAAGTGCAATTGACTCACAGCCCACATCTGCTGGCCATTATTATCAGCCCAGTCTGCCATCATCATTTTGTGAGTAAATTCTGTTGAATATTATTGAGATGACTCAAACGCATCACAAAGCTATTTCTGATTCACATTCGTAAAATGTCATCGCTGTGCTACACGTGGAAATGGAGCATTATTAGCGAGAGCAGAGTGCAAAGGCTAAGACATCAGTGGTAATCCACTGCCGGGACCCTCTCTCAGGCCGGGAGCTGATGAGGGTATGAAAGGCTGGGGGTGGCCTGGTGTTTGTGAGGGAGGTTTAATTTGTGTGGTCGAGGGGTTAGTGTCATAGAAGATAAACACAGCCCACATCCTCGCTCTGATTACGGCTTTAGCGGGTCCTCTGGAGCTCAAGACGGAAAGCCCAGCTTATGTCTGCGCTAGCGGGAAGAGCCTAATCGCAGCTTGAGTAAAGCTAAGTACAAGGACTCTCTCTAGACGCAGATCTCTACGCTACGCTATACTCCATTAGCCGGTCGGCTAGCGTCGGCTCGAGTGGATATCTTCAGATGGTGTTCGCTGCTGTTAGCGCAGTTTACAGTGCTGCTTAGTTAGCATCGCTAAGAACAAAAATCAACAGCTCGTGGCTAAAAGAGAGAAAAGGAAAAATCTCTAAATGAACCTCACACTGAGCAATACTGACTCAATTGTTTTGTTTCCCTTACTTCGTATTGAACCCTGGATTTATTATTTACTGTTTGATTAAGCCTATCAATGGGCTCAGCTTCTTTATTTCTTTATTTAATTTAATTTCTACATTGTAGACACATATAGAATTACGTAATTAACAAAAAATAGTGTTTGTCCTCCACAATCCTCTGATCTAAACCCAACTGAGACGGTGATTTAAAGTGATTTGGAATGAGCTGGAGCTTCACAGCATGAAGGTAAAGCAGCAACTATTGTTCAGCACCTCCAGGAACTCCTTCAAGACTCTGAGAAAACTATTCCAGAAAACTCTCCCTCATGAAGACACTGAGATTTAAATACCAAGAGTCTGCAGATCTGTCCTCAAAGGTGTACAAAGTAATTCAGCATATTTTTCTGTATAGCTTTTAGTGCCTTCAATATTAAATTTACAATGTAAAAAATCGTAAAAAACACACTGAATAAAAAAGAGGAGTGTCCAAACTGTTTTCATTGTTACGGTAAGTCAATTATGACAGTATAATATAATCATAAGTGTCGACTATTCTCAAGTTTTACACAGATCTAAAAACACGTCCACTTCCATCATTGTTTCACAAATTCAAAATCACAATTTGACAAATTCTAAAGATACTATTGGTGGATCCAACAATTTGTACAAAATAATACAATAAAAATATGGCATACCTCTGCTTTTACATGTTTCCTACCAAAGGAAGTGACATAATTAGGTGCATAAAAAAAAACGTTCATATTGATTACAGAATATTTTATTTATTTATGCACAGAGTATTTGGCAATCATAATCATTCAGCCAAAAATGGCAAGAATGAGCACTTTCATTGTTCATCTGAATCAGTAAAAACAATAATTTATTTATACTGAATTATACTGTGCTTTGTTAAAATGTTTGTAGGGATGTACAGTATGTTATAATGTGTTTTTAAATTGTAGTTTTGTACTTGCTCTTTGCTAAATTAATAAAATTAATAAAAACTATTGGTATTGTGCTTCTGGACAAATGCAATGAGATCTTATACAGAATCATTATTTTTGCATTGGATTAAATAGCTTAGAGTTAGCACACAATACAAAAAAAACCCCTCGTTACTTTGTTAATTTACAAGTTATATGCAAAACTTAGAAAACAAAAATGTGTTGCAATACATTTTGAAATTAAACTATATTTTTGAAAAGTGTCTTGAATTTCTCAAAGAAATTCATACCCATATGTTTATTTTCTGTATGGGAATAAAGTTTGCAGTTGATAATCAATAAATCAGTTGCATATATTGTGCTTAATTATCTATCAAGCTTTATTAAAAGTGGAAGTTTTATATAATTAGTATTATTAATCCAAATTCTACTGAAAGGCCATTTTTAAAGGGGCAATAACAAAAGGTTTAACTAAAAAACATGAAGAGTACCCCCAGTAATAAAGCTAACCATATGTAAATAAACTACTCAGGGTGAAGTTCTTCGGTGGGATGGTCTTTCTGACAGTGGCTGTTTGGCTGAGATGCCACCCATCCTGTGAGGAGCTCAGAAGGATTTGGGTTCTAATCCCCCATCCTTCACCCTGAGGCCAGTTCCCACCCTGAAGTGCCCTAACATCTGCCCCGACAGGCCCCTTTACTCTGGCTCGGATGCCCCTGGGCTCACCTGTGGAGGTCTAGGCCCGAAAACTCCCACCGAGGTGGCTGTCAATCAGATCCTCTCTGAGGAAACGTGTTTAATTTGTGGTTGGATCGAGGGAAGGTTTGTCTCTGAGGCGGTTCTGACGGTGAGTCAGCGCGATTTACTCTTCACTGAATGTCGAATCTGAAATCCGCTGCTTTGGCAACACTTTAGCGCTACAGCACAGCTAGCGTACTGCATGAGCCCCGGTGTGTGTGGGTGGCCGGCCAAGACTTTGCCCTGTGGAGGAGCCTTAATGATGGCGGATGACGGCTTCTGGTCCGTCTCCACCCGAATTCTCACCACTCCCATCACCTACAGAATCCCTTTTCCCAACATGCTAATCCCCACAGCGCTGATCGCCTGCTAATCGCCTGCGAGTCTTTCTATAATCGTAGCTAAACACTATTGCTAACACAGCAATTTAAGGGATTAATTTTCGTAGAGTATCAAATCAAAACACTCCAATAAGAAGAGGAAGTCATCTACATAGTATGGGCCATTTATGAGCTGAGAAATCCACTCCACTTTAATATAATTCCACAAATCAAATTTCCTACTAGGAATTTTGGGAGAGCCTCACCAACCCCAAGTTCAGGATTAAATGCACATAAACCATAGTAAAAGCAGGAGTATAATACAGTTTATTATCACTTCTATCTATTAGTGTGTCAGTAAATTGGTCCTATACACAGAACTGTCCTACTTCTAGCTGTGGACATGAATACATGCAATTCAGGTGCACAATATAATGTGTAATAAACTAAAATATGTATAGTTAATCAGACTAGCTTACAATGCTAACTTGGGACAATGTTTACAATGATATCCTGTCACATAAAAGTGGGAAATACAGTAGTTTGGTTGAATTTAGCCTAAAACACAGGTTAAGTCTTCAGATGGAAAAGTTTAACTGAAAATCATGCAATTTCAAGTTGGGACCAAGTCCAATTATCAAGGAAAAAATATTGGTGGCTGCAGCATAGAGGAAGCAGTTTTGAGTTAATTAAGAAGAAAATTGACTTGCTTGGGGGAAACTCTAATTTTTTGGTTCCTTTCAAATATAACATTCCTATTCTTCATATAGAAGAGCAACATTTAACCAATAATTATTTATTTACGGTTTTATATGTTGTATCTTTGTGCCAAAACAGCAGCAATTAAAAAAAAGAATAAAAAAAACTGTGGAAGAAAATAGTTGATCTTTTTTTTATGTCTTCGTTGGGTTGGTTGCTTAATAGGTAGCATGCTAGATTATGCACCATGCTAACCGGCCTCAAATCTACATGTCCACACAAGTGGCCTACCTATAGCATGCTAGATTAGGCAGCATGCTAACCGGCCTCAAATCTACATGTCCACACAAGTGGCCTTAAACACACCCACAAGAGACAAACTAGGGGAAACTTGAGTGTCAGTGGTTCTTTTTCTTCTTTTATTGTTTGTTTGATTACGATAGCCTGCCTCAACTTCCTGTAACTGCTTGGAATTTCCAAACCATCTAAAAAGTGTTTTACAATGCAATGATCATGGGTCAGTTAATTCAGACCAAGATGACATCTATTGGTTAGACAAAGATGTGGCCCTTTGGTTCAGACCATGGTCAGCAGCACCCCAGATAGCATGAAGATTCTGAACAAATGTGGCTGATTTATTGTGGAATCGCTGATTCTTACATTATACTTTGTTACCGGGTGTTGGCACAAGCCACTTAGGATATTTACAAGCCACTTAGGATATTATTTTTTGTAACTAGGGTGTTGGCACATGCAGCTCAGGCAGATTTCCATATTATACCTAGCAACTGGGGTGTTGGCATATTTGGCTCTGGCTAGTTTCCATATTATATCCTGAAGCTGGGGTGTTTGCACATGCCACTTGGGCAGATTTCCACATTATACTCTGCAGCTGGGGTATTGGCACATGTAGCTCAGGCCATTTACTCTATTGCACTCGACAACAGAGGAATTGGTACATGCGGCACTCTGCCTTGATGGGAGCTGAGCATTTGGGCCAGAATCGGGCCTAGATTTAAAGTCTGGCAACTCAGGCTTGGCATGTTGTATTAGATCCGGAAATTAAATGAATTTTGCTCTTTGGTACCTTTTACACCTGCTGGTTTTGTTTGGACTGTTATTGGTGTACTGCAGTACAGTCACACAGACTGGGAATTGAACTACCGTCTCTTACATGGTGTGGTGGCTCATTGGTAGGTAGTGGTGTTATCCATTGTGTTCCACCAATCACTTCCTAGTTACTGTATATAGTTTAGAGTGAGAGATTCATACTGTTCAACGATTAATCATCCCTAATTAATAAATGATTGCTAACTTCGAACTGCTATTGTTAACAGGGCTATTTATCACACTTGAAGGGCTGGCTATCAAAGACTTTCACAGTGAGAGTCTTCTGCATAAAACAGATCATCAAATAAACCCATAAGCGACGGCTCAATCTGGCCCATTCTCAGTGCTTGGAGATTCAGCTGCTGTTGGGCTGACGATGGCGGGGCTGTGTAATTATGGGTAAATATTTACAGGAAGTGAGAGAGGGGGATGAGGAGTGTCAGGGGAGATCTAGAGGAGAGACAGAGAAAGAGAGAGAGGGCGAGAGAGAGAGAGTAAACAGTAAACAACTCATCAAGAGGCTTCTTCAATACACTCTTTACATGGCAGCCTCTCGACTCCAACAGCTACCATCGGTTCATACAGCAAGACGGAGAACAGGAACGTTCTAGAGTGTTTATAGTTTTCAGTTTGTAAAGGTTGGGTTTATTTTTGAAATCTGATCTGCAAATATTTAAATATGGGTTCTGTTTGGAGAAAATTAACATCTGATTCAAATAATGCAACTTGTTTCTATTGTTATTATTGAGGAGGATAGGTTATAGAAAGGTTTTTAGAGGAGTTCCCTTTTGACAATTGGTTCCTTGTAGTGGTTCTCCTTCATGTTCTTATGGAGGTGCTTCTCTTTACTTGGGTTATTCATAATGTTTTTTTTTTTTTTTCCTGTATGCTCTTACAGTTTTTCTCAGTGGTTTCCCATACTTTCTTTTAGAATGGTTTACCTTTAAGTCTAAGTTCCTCTAAGATGTGCTTCCTCATGCTCATAGTTCTATTTTGAGTGTTGGTGCATCTCTTTTCAGTCGTGGGTATTATTAAAACATTCCGTTTTTCCCTGATAGGTACTTAGAGGTTCTCCTGTTAATTATTGTTTCATATCAGTAGGTCTTGCATGGCTCTTTTTTGAGTCTTGGTTCATCTAAATGATTCTTTCTTGTCTCTTCTTGCTCTTATCAGGGTTCTCTTAAATTTTTTAGATACTTTCAGTGTATCGCAAACTTTTTTAATGGGGGTCAATCTCCGTTGTACTCTTAGAGAAGTTCTATTTTCGAGCCTTGGTTTTTCCCAATGGTTCTCCATCATGCTACTAGAAAGAGTCTCGAGTCTTCAATCTAGGTTTGCATCATTGGTCCTTCCTCTTTCTTTAAATCAGTATTGATTCAGTATTGATGCTTCCTCTTCAGTATTGATTCTTCTCAGTGGTTTATCCTTGTAACTTTAGAATGGTCTTAAAGTCTTCTCTTTTTGGGTTATCTTTTATCTCAGTGGCACTTCCTCATTCTTGTAGGGAAGTACTTCTTATGATTCTTGGTTACTTCAAAAAATTCATTCTTATGCTTTTTAATGGAGGTGGATCTCTGTAAAACTCCTTGTGAGGCTCTTTTTTGAGTCTTGTTTCGTCTCAATGTTTCTCAATCATGCTCTTAAAGAGGATCTGCTGTTAAGTCTTGTATCATTTAAATAGTTGTCTCTCATGTTTTCCTTTAAATGTTGGCCATGGTTTCTCTCAGTAGTTATGCTACAAGACTCTTTTTAAATATTTGTTTCTGTTAGTGGATCTTTCTCATGCCCTATTGATAATGAATTGACCAAAAGAAAATCTCCATTTGATCCATTTTGATTCCATTTGATACCAGAATTTCTAATGAACATCTTTATTGTAATTATACTAAGACAATTGAGAAAGCTTCACCAGCTCTAAGTTCAAAATTCAAGATGGTAGTTTTTGTGTCTCATTAAATCAGTTAAAGACACTATATGGTCCAACTTGCTTCAACTGTCCAAACTCTAGGTAATTGTTTTTTTAAAAATGTACCATAGAAATTAGACAAATCATATAGTGATACTGATATCTGTCTCACTGATAAATCCTGCCGTGTGAATTTTGCAACTCTTTTGCTGGCAGTTTTTATCTGCACCACATGGTGGCGGTAGAGCACAGTTAATGAATAGGTGAGCCAGTAAGCCTCCAGCCTGAGAGAGACTACAATATTGTGCATTCTGCAGGTTCTTCAGAATAAGGAACACTGTAACTTTGGTTTTATGGTTCTGGTCTTTATTTACATCAACCGCCTTGATTCAGGACCAGTCCAGTGTTTGAGACCAGTCCAGTGTTTTCCCAGAAGACTTTCCCAGTCCAGATTCCAGTGCTATCCTTGATCCCCATCAAGACCAGTCCAGTGTTCTCCCAGAAGCTTTTCCCAATCCCTGTCCTGACCTCCATTCAGAATCAGTCCAGTGTTCTAGACCAGTTCAGTGTTCTCCAATAAGCTGTTCCCAATCCAAATACCAGTTCCTGATTTAATTTTCTATTAATTTTTATTTATATAGCAATTTTATTTTATAACAAATTTCATCACAAAGAGGCTTTACAGAAATGTGGTCTGAGTTTCTTTATTGAGTAAATAATTGCATCAAACTGCATCAAATTAGAGAACAGAGCCACCCCTTGAGTGACCATCTGGGTAGATGGCATAATGGACATCATCTGTGAGTTGAGGAATTTAGAGATGTCTCAGAGATGTCTTCACTTTGTAGATGTCTCTGTTCCAATAAAATTAGAATGCCTATTGTGTCGCAGCTACCCTGGGTTTCTAATAAATTGGCCAAATGTATCTACAGATCACCAGAAAACCTGTACAGGTCCAAATAGGGAGCCCTTTATACAGTGAAGCTGGATTGATTCTCTGTGATGAGCTCAGCTGCAGCCTGAACTCATTCATAGTTCCTGAGATTCTGACAAGGATAAAACCGAAACTTCATGTGAAGCGTTGCTTTTTTCTGCATGTTGGTCAAATTAAAAAGACTCTTTAAAAAATCAGATCAGGCCAATTTCACCTGCTGGGTGAATGTAGCTTTAGGAAAGTCCAATGTTCAGTTTTCTCCTAGACGTTTTTCTCGATCCCGACCCTCAGCTGGTTCTGTGGTGCTGTATCTCGGCGTCGTCTCGTTGGCCTGGTTCTGAAGCGAGGGCTGAATATAGCGTGGCTGGTTTTCAGGCTCTGGCAGAGCAGGATTAAAGCGTTGGGTTGCTGCCAGGCTGCGGTGAGTTACAGTCGGCCTTGAGTTACAGCTTCATCCTCCACCTAAAGATCTGCTTAAAAATCTCCATCCTGGAAAAAATATCATAGAATTTTACGACACCGGAACGTGGGTTCAATGAAACTGTGATAAATCTCCCCCCATCATCCCGCAACTCAAAACACACCAGCATGCCTTCTCCATATGACTCCTGACAGTGTGTGTGTGTGTGTTCTTGTACAGATACGAAAATCCCTGTGTTACGCTCAGCGGGACTAAGCGGGACATTTCGGAAAAGGCTTCTCGGCTCTGTTTTTCGTCTGCATCCTCAGTTTCACCTGCAGGGAACACAGAATATAGCTGATTGTAAAATGATAAAAGTGGCTCTGAATGAATAAAAACACAATACCAGTCTATTAATTTAATTTAAAAATATCTAACAACAAAACTAGGTTTATATTTTTTTAATTTCTAGGCTTTATGAATAAAGTGGAACAAGTAACCCGCACCTACAAAACAGCAGTGTCACAAATAAGCCTAAAACATGTGCAAATAATGATACTAAGTTAAGTATTTACATATTAAAACGTAATTTAAAAGTAAAATGACAAACTATTCAGTGCACTTAGAGTAATGATAACACAAGCTGCCAGCCAAGCAAATACTTGTAACTTACAACCTAGCTTATGCAGTTGCTGTATGCAGATTGTTGTTATTTGGAGACTCTCCATGTTGCTGTTTTTGAATAATAATAATAATAATAATAATAATAATAATAATAATAATAATAATAATAATAATAATAATAATAATATTAATAAAGTGGCATTTTGCTATCAGAAACCATCTTTAATATTTTTAACCAACTACTTACATTATAGAAAACATTTAAATAAACTTAATATTATAATGTTGGATTATTAAAAAAAAAAAAGAAACAGCAATTAAAAATGTATGTCTATTTTTGAACACACAAATACTTGCATTTCTACTTAAATGAAACAACATTATCTATACTGATTATATTCTGCATTGTTGTTTGAAGTAAGCATTATTTTTTAAAATACATACTATATTAACTCCATTATTTCTTAAGACAGGCAAAATGATCTGTATTATTTTGTGCAATAAGACAAATTGATATGCAATATAAAAAAAAAAAAGATTTGTTGGCATTACCTTATAAACAAGCAAAATGATCTGTATTGTTTTTTAATTAAATTTTGTTTAATAGTCATATTTTTCTAAATGAACTTTCCAAAAAAAATCCTACTTAATTTCTTGAATAGAAAATCACAGCAAAATAATCTGCATTATTTCTAAAGATAAGAAAAAATGTCTGCCCCAATTTGTAAATAAACTATAACTACTAAGTGCTGAAGTGACCTACATTACTGAAAACATATTTTTATCTTTTTTTACATATTTGCTTTATTTCTGAAATTATTGTCTGCAGATATTGAAGGGGACGTTTTAAATTGTCTACTTTATTTTTAGAAAAAGCAAAAAAAAATCCTTTATCTCTTGAAATAGAGACTTTCACTTAATAAAACTAAAACATTGACAGTTATTAATAAATACTCGACAACATCCTGATAATGACGATATTTTTATATATTTATTTTCTCTGAAGACACATTTGCACTGCAGAAAGTCATATTTACCACAGCAACAATAATACCCATTAATATCACACCCCCTCAGTGTTGAACACGCTATAGAGCGGTGGGGTCAGACTGAGGCTTTTAGAGCTGTCGAGCTTCAGATCATCAAACATCAGCCGGAGTTCTGAGCAGCGGCGGGTCCGAACAGGCCTGGGCTCACCGGGACACCAACACACAGCTCAGCAGCAGCAGTCCAATCAAACTCCGGCAAAGCCAAAACACACACACACTCGCTCAGCGGGGGTTTCCTACGCTACACAACAGCAGCGGGACAAAGCCGAGACCCCGGGCCCAGAGAGCAGCGCTGACAGATCCGGCTCAGCCCACCGTCAACATGTGGATCAGCGGTTCTGAAGGTGACTGATAATCTGAGGGTTAACAGAAGGCCGCACCTTTAGAAGACATGAAAGCTAATGCTACAGCAATGATTATGTTTTTTTATACTTTTTTACTGGTCTTATTTTAGCTACAATGCTAATGCTAATACACTTGTTAAACCCTTTGACATCCTCTGCAAAAAAAGCAATGGATTATTTTTTTTGTTTGTTATGACAGTGATAAATACAATTAATATTTTTTAAGACCCCGTAGATTTAAAAATGTACACCTCTATGAAAAACTATAAAACTGTCCAAATCATTAAAAACACAGTGTAGACATTTAAAACCTTTGAAATTATGATAAAATGAAACTTTAAAAAAAATGTGATTCATGAGGATAACAAAAAAAGATACTATGGAAAAACACAACGTCCTCTAGTGAATTTCATTATCCTCACATAACCTCGGCTGATTGGTAGAGATGGCACATTTTCAATCTTCTTTAATAAACCAAACTTCTGAGCAAAAGTTGTTGTCAGCTCTTTTGTCACATATTTGTTTTAATATCCTCCATTCATTGCTATTGGTTGACAGGTCAGGACTGCAGGCAAGTCAGTTTAATACCCAAACCCACTTCTGCTACAGCAATGCCTTTATTATAATGTGTGCAGCATTTGGTTTTGTTTTGTCTTGTTGAAAAATGCATGGTCATCCCAATAAATTATGTGGTCTTAAAGGCAGCATACTGTGTGTTGTTGTAAGGTATCAATTTATTTTTCTGCATTAATGCTGCATCACAGAAGTGTACAGACACACCCCCATACCATGATAGAACCTGGGTTTTGGACTTGTTGCTGATACTGCAACAGTCCTGATGGTTCTTTTCAACTTTTGAATGTGAAATAATGAATCGTCTGACCACAATACACAATATGTTGGGTTCTTACTGTCTGTAGTCAAACAAAATCATTTTATTTGATGTACTCAGAGCACCAAGGTACTTTGGAAGTTGTAAAAAAAAATACACTATATTGCCAATAGTATTCGCACACCCATCCAAATCATTCAACTCAGGTTCCAATTGTTCACAGGAGCTCAATGACACAATGCCACCTGTGCAAAAAGTGCAGTCGTGAAATTTCCTCACTACTAAATACTCCACAGCCAACTGTCAGTGGTATTATAACAAAGTTGAAGTGATTAGCAGCAAAAGCAATCCAGCCACACAGTTATAGAGCATGTTAAAAACTTCTACAGATGATGCTGAAGATCACCAACTTTCTGCAGAGACAATGGGTACTGTCCTCCAAACTTCATGTGGCCTTTAGGTTAGCTCAAGAACTGCCGAGCATTGAGAGCTTCATGGAATGGTTTTCCATGGCCGAGCAGCTTCATCCAAACCCAAACCCACCAAACACAATGCAGTTGAGTGAAAACTTTTGGCAAGTATAAGTGTAATATATTTTATTTCTGTGGAAATTACTCAGAATGAATCAATTCATTCAAAACACTGCTTCTGTCAGTGTGTAAACAATAAACACAGACGCCCCCTGGCCTAACCTCCGGCATTACTCTGGGCGAATTATCGGCGTGTAACCGTCCGAGACGCTCCCGCTCTGCACTCTGAGCGCCGCCTTGTTGAGGAGAAACCCGGGCTTTAGCTACGGTAACAGTTCCCCCACTGTCAGATTACACCGCTCTGATTCCAGATCCAAGGTTTATCTTTTGCAAATAACTGTGAAATTGCTTGGCACAAAGTCCGCTCCACTCAGTAAGCTTTAAATAAGATGTCAAGTGTGGCTTTGCGCCGCGGCCGGCCGGCTGGCTGGCAGGCCCGGCTGAATTTGAACAGGGATTCCTCCGGGTTTCGCCGGCTGGAGACTCTAAACACACTCGAGATGGATTAGCTGTGGACCCTGGAACCCCCTAATGCATTCTGGCCTCAGACTCTTCACCCCGTCCACCTCGCCGCGCGCCGGGCCGAGCGGAACGCGGCCCGAATTAGACCAAACATGTCTTCTTGTCTTCCCGCTCTCGGAACGGGGAAAGTGTTGCCTGAACAAATCAGTACAAGTTGTTTTATTTTGGTCCGCTCGCCCCCGGAGAACTCTTTTAGCACCGGAATTCTGTCTGGCTCTGTTCCAGCTGGGCCCGAGCACCAGCGGCATGTCAGGACTTATTCACGTATTGGAAAATAGTGGCACTTTAAATTTATACAGTTTTTATTTGTAGAGTTTTTGTTTGAGAGTGCGCTATCAATTCTTTGTAACTATTCACCTCATCACCTCGTCTTTAACCCTATTTATTCTAGGTACTATTTTAATAAAGTACTATTTTTACATAATACTTTACTAAACACCCCTAAAATAAGCCAAATATTTATTATGAATTAATAATTATTAAATAATAACAAAATGAATGAAGTTACAATAATATAGATAAGGTAAGCAGAGCCCCCAGTTGAAACCCACAAGCACACGAGGAGAACTTCCCCAGATATGGACTTGAACTCAAGCCTCCAGCGCTAGGAGGCAAACATGCTAACCACTATGCCACCATACTTGCCTTTAAACTCTAAATTGCTACAGTAATAACAGCATTATAAAACTTCAATAAATAATTAATCATTTCTTTTATAAATATGGACCCTGTCCCCTTGTGGATTATCCATGAACTGCATGCACAAATAACATGCGTACAGATAAAAAAAAAAGAATTGTCACATTTTAAGGCAATTCTGAATTCTATATGTTTTATTTGGTTTTAAAAAAGTTTTGTTAAGAAATGACATAATATTTTATTTCATTTTGTGATAAAAAAAATAAGTGTAATTTAACTGTGAACATTTTTTCACTTGCTCTGCACTAAATCAATTATTTTAAATTAATTAAATTGCTAATTTAAGTAAATACAAGAATGGTGAAGTCAAAATGTTAATTTTTTTAATACAAAACAATTATATGTCCAACTACTTGTGATTTTTGCATTCAGCTAATTTAAGCAAGATAAGTATTGCCAGTAGAATAGGACTACTCGAATATGTCTTACAGTTCTTGTCTTACCATTCCTAATGCCAGGCATGGACTAGAGGGGTATAAAGCCCCCAGTATTTAACTGTGGTGCAGTGTGAAGTTGTGATAAATCAACATTATTTCTGACCACACTAATGTTTGCACTTGTTGCTGGACAGCAGAGACAGTTACTCCAACAAAAGCAGAAAAAGCTCAGAAGAAACAATGAACAACAATGAAACAATGAGAAGGTGTCCCGTTACTATTGCCATATAGTGCATATTCACACGTAGTATTGTGGTTACACTGAATCACTTTCCGCAGTCAGGATATCTTTGGATATCTTTGTCGTGAAGACGTATAAAACCAATCTCTCTCTCACACACACACACACACACACAATATCCCCTCAAACAAAACAGTGCGGAGGATAATCAGTGATCCTCTATAAGCCTCATTCACTCATTCCTAAACGGGCGCTGCTTCCGAGCGGAGCGATCGGAAAACCTTTAAACCTCCGGCTAATTCCGCCTTCACTCGTCTGGCTAAGAAACTGTCGAGCAACAACTTAATACCAGCCTGGCTCACACTGAGACTACACACACACACACACACACACACACACAAACACACACACACACACACACACACACACACACACACACCGGCCTTTCCCTCCATTCTGTTCTTCCCATTTTGTCTGTCTCTCTTGACCTCTCAGTGGGCTGCCAAGTCCTCACAAAATCCCTCCTTTCCCCCTTTAAACCTCAAACACACTCACTGAGGGTCAGTGCAGTGTGATATTTCAGTCACTTTAGTGAAATCAGAACTAATTATAAGTGAACTCCACAAAATAAAACTGTAGTGAGGGATTCGCCAGTAAAAAATGTTTGGACACACCTTTTCATTCAATGTTTTTATGTATATATTTATTTATTTATTTTCTTGTAAATTCATTATAACCTCATTATGTAGAATCATGTAGTAAACTTAAAAGTGTTCAACAAACATGGATGGGATGCTGCTAACATGCTGTTTCTGAGGCTGGTAACTCTGATGAACTCATTCTGTGCAACAGAGGTAACTCTTGGTCTTCCTTTCCTGGAGTGGTCCTAATGAGAGCCAGTTTTATCATAATATTTGTTGTTGGTCTTTGCAACTGCACTTTAGGATACTTTCTTGAAAAAAAGTTCTTGAAATCGCTCTGATGTCTTAAAGTAATTTTATTTTACCTAGTAGTTGAGTAGTTCTTGCTATATTATGGATTAGAGCATAACTCAAATAGAGCTCTTCACTGTATTCACCAACTCTCTTCACCTCTTCACAACTTTACAACTGATGCTCTCAAAGACATTAAGAGGCAAGACATTCAAGTAATTATCTCTTGACAAGTTCTGCACAGATGTTAACTGCCAAGATGTGCAATAAGATTTATAAAATTCTCACTGAGATTAAAATATTACTGTGGTATCAATGAACCATTATTTCAAACTAATTTACGCTCATTTTTACAAAGATATCTGTGAATTAGTGTTGGTTCCCATTCTGTCTACCTCTCTTGTTCTCTGTTGGCCAACGAGTCCTTACAAAATACAGTATAATGTTTTAGTTGATTTAGTCATATCATCACCCTTTATATAAGATATAAGACACATTGACAAAAAATGTAACTTGCTGCAAATCTCAGAATGCAGTTATGTTTCAGGCAGATACAGTATGTGAATGCTTACATACTGATTAGACATTTTCTTACCACAGAAGTGGGCAAAAATGTGTCCCTCAGAGGCTTCTTAGAGGCTGCCTTTGGATAGTGTTCCTCTTGGTGAGAGATCACTGACTGCAAGACATGTACTGAAAGATTGAAAGACTCAAAGGTTTTGTTCAGTTAAGTTGACAGACTTCAAAAGGGGGCACATTATTGGGCTTAAATAAGCAGAATGATCATTTTAATAAATTGCCTGCCATCTAGGTCGTTCACCCTCCAGTCCCTGTCAGCTTTTTCACTGTTTTCAGGGTGGTGTCTTGAATGACAAACCTGGACTGCTCAGAATCTGTCAACTGGGCAAAATGTCTTTGAGTGGGTTGTAGAGGCATGTCTAGCAGCCAATGATCTTTCAGCAAAAGGTACTCTATCCACAAGTGGCATTTTCAGCTCAGATCTTCACGTGACTTGTCCATTTTACTTAGCATGTATGCTACGATGATTGTGATGGAGAAATCACTGAGTTGCTGCATCAGATTTGAGTCAGATTTAGATTTTTGTGGGGACAGATCTTATTTATCTTATTTTTTACCTGTTGTATGAACATAACTTTAGTTGGTCTTTTAGGTTAGCTGTGTTTTACTGCGGAGAACATTATTATCCTGCAAATATACAAACACACACACACACACACACACACACACACAAAGCAAGTGTGCGATGATATTCCACTCAGATCAATCCCTGCCCGCAAATCACACTCAAACACAAACCCCCACACATACACATACACACACACACTCTCAGTCTCTAATCCAATCAGTGAGGTTTTAGCTTTCTAATAAAGTGTCTCTCTCAGGGTGGAACTCTATCCGTGCAGCTGTGCCGTCCCGCACCGCGTCCAGCCGGGCCTCTGATCACGCATTTCAATATGAATGGAGCCAATAACGGGTGGATTAGGTGCTGGTTACTGCCTAAATCCCGGCGCAGGCTTTGAAGCGGCGGCGGGTTTTGGCCGCCCGGGCCTCGCTCGCCCGGGCAGCCGGCGGGGCCACCTGGCCTTCGCCACACACTCTGTTTGCTCATATGGGCTGTATAAACACGGCCGGGCTGGCATGGCTGCGGCGGGCAGCAGATGGCGCCGTGGCGGCCGAGGCCAGACGCTCAGGTGGGGGAATGGAGTGAGAGATGGAGAGAGAGAGAGAGAGAGGAGGACAGAGGGACAGAGAGAGCATGTCTGGGTTCATGCCAAACGAGGGGTCACTGCATTTCCTGTCGTTTCGTTTACTTTACTTATTTCCATGCATGAAATATTGATCATTACAGTATTATTAATAGCTAAAAAAGTAATATTTGGTGCTAACCATAGACCTGAACCAATACATACTCTATTGTAACTGTGTGGGGGT
Organism: Astyanax mexicanus; assembly: GCF_023375975.1. NCBI lineage: Eukaryota > Metazoa > Chordata > Actinopteri > Characiformes > Acestrorhamphidae > Astyanax > Astyanax mexicanus. Next base: position 32,699,555 of record NC_064417.1, read on the forward strand.
GTTCAGTAATCTCTAAGACACTGTATTGTGCAGTAAATAATTATATGACACTTTATGACTCCATACAATATTCTAGTCTAAATACAAATCAGAGCTAAGCGTAGATGCAGCAGCCATGATGAAGCCTGTGAATAACTTTTTAAGCCTCTAACTGTTATTTTCTCATTCTAATATGGATTATTTGGACCATTATAATAGTTAGGCACCTTTAGGTGCTAAATTACATTACATAACATTACATTATATTTGGCAGACGCCTTTTATCCAAGGAGACTTACAAATAATGATGTACATTTAGCAATAGAGGACATAGAAGTTCAAGGCAAAACCATGTTTAAGAGAACAGTTTATTATACAGTCAAGCAGCACAACCAATAGTAATTCAAGTATTTTATGATTGAAAAGAACTGTTAACATTTTAACATTTTAACAGCCACACATCGTAGAGCATTTCTTGCTAGCTTGATGGACTGAGCTATTTTACTGTTTAAAACACAGGCTAATAATGCAGATAATATTTAATGATTTAATAATAAGACTAAACAACTGTGCAATATTTATAGCCTATAGCATTTATTAATAAAATGTTTACTCTATATTATAGTAACAATTTGATCATTGCTGATTGGAGACAAGCCCTGAATAGTGGAAATGTGTTTAGGGAAGGTCGCAACCATCGTGATTTTACCACAGGTAGCCAAGCAGCAGATCAGAAGGAGATCATAAGTCAAAAATGTACCAATATTTTAAGGAAGGTGACAATGCACTTAAAGGTTTTATGCACTTAAATTATTGAGTGACACTTTAAAACTCTAGTTATTAAATGCAATTTAAACTCTACAGTAGAGAAGCCTCACATTTACCAAGCATACAGCCAGATCACAAGTATTTCAGGAATTTAACTAGAAAGCTTTAATTTCACACTAGGAACTGGGTTGTATATTAAACCAGCGGTCCTGTATAGAACAATCAGAACTTAAAAGTTAGAAGTTTAAATATATAAAAATGTATCTGTAAAAACTCTTGTTAGAAGAGTTATTTGTTAAAACTTTCTTTAAGAAAAAGGTTTTATAGCACCAACTATGTCGTTATGGTTCCTCTAAAACCCCTTTTCAGCAGTACAGTATATCATCGCTGTCCAATAATATAAACAAGTTTCTACATTTTTGTCAATTTTTGAGCACAATTTGAATCTCTCTTTTTTTTCATTGACTTCCATTGAAAGTTAACCATGCTTTATCTCTCTTTTCTGTAAACTTACTGTTTTGGACAGCGACAATATACCCTTTGCACCCCTAGATCTCAGTGTGTGATGATTGATTGGTGGTATGAATGAAAGGGGACTTATCTCAACTTATTAAGTTAACGTTCTCTTCAATCAGTGGTTCCTCAGGGACGCTCAATCTCAATTTAATTACGTGACCTTTTTGATCTCTGCTGGCCTCCGTGGACATGAGTCTATGAAGCTTTTTGATTCTCTGAATTGATGCACTGAATCAGTGAATTGACTCACTTTTGGAATCATATCTTTTTAAGAAATTGAATTGAACGGAATAAAAAAAAAGACAAAAAAAAACTGTAATTCTGTAACTCTACACATGATATACACACATCCCTTGTTTACACACACACACACACACACACACACATAAACACACACACTCACATTTTGAGTTTCATTAAGAAAGGTTGCTGTGTGTGGGGGCGGCTCTGATTAATATTTGTTTTCACTCCTCTCAGGGGGGTGGAGTTTAAGCCAGCACGTCCCCCAGGGAAACCCTCTAATCCCCACAAGGTCCCACCACAGTGGGGCGCTGTTTTATTAGGACAGGGTGTCAGTGGAGGCACAGGGACGGAGCACAGTTCGGACAGAGTGACCACTGGCCGATGATAAGGGGGCTTTTAATCAGAAAATATTTCCAATTGGCTCCTTAAAGCAGAAAACACTGGGAGTGACCCTCCTGGGAGTGATTTCCTTTGCACTGATTGGTTATTCAGTACTTTGTAGGACCAAAAAAGCTTAAACTGTTAAGAATAACATAGAATATCCCTATTTTAAATGATATATCCGTATACTGTATGTAGTGTAACTGATAAATGTTGCTTTTCTACATTTATTTTTAAACTTAGAATGAACAGAATGAGGAGTTGTGTTCATGGAATCTGGTCAGTGGTAATTATCCCTCTGTTAGAACGTCTCACTCTAAAGAGTGGAGCAGTAAACTGAGATCAGAGCAGAGGGCAGCTGTGTTTTTACTGCAGCTGTAACGCTACACTGCAGCAGTGTGTTTCATCTCGGTACCTCATCAGCTACACCTGTCTGATACGTTTTTTTATTTTCTGATCCGGTTCTCGGTTACCCATGTAATATGATATCAATTACAGTCTGATCAACTGTATCACTGATTCAGACTCCTGAATAATATTCCATATTACTGCATATCCAACAGCTCTGGCAAAAAATAAAAGACTTTGAGACTTCCTTTGACTTTACCAAATTGAAAACCTCTGGAATATAATCAAGAGGAAGATGGATGATCTTAACCCTCAAACCAAGCTGAACTGCTTGAATTTTTGCACCAGGAGTGGCATAAAGTTATCCAAAAGCAGTGTGTAAGACTGGTGGAGGAGAACATGCCAAGATGTGTGAATACTGTAATTGAAAACCAGGGTTTCTGAACTTCTAAAACCTTATGATTATGAACTTGTTTTCTTTGCATTATCTGAGACCTAAAAGCTCTGCATCTTTTTTGTTATTTCATTAATTTCTCATTTTCTGTAAATAAATGCTTAACTATGTTAATTTTCCTCAAGAATATACCTATAAATAGCAAAATCAGTAAAACTGATTCAGAAACTGAAGTGGTCTCCAGAACTGTATATACAGTCATGTGTATAGGGCTTTGTGTATTCCACACTAAGCATGGAGAACACCTACAGTACCTACAGTCAGATATGGTGGAGGTTCAAATATATTTTGGGGTTGATTTGCTGTTGTTTTGTGTGCAAGACATCATGAAATCTGAAGATTATCAAAGTATTTCAGGTCGCAATGTAGGGCCAGTGTCAGAAAACTAGGTTTGAATCTTAGGTCATGGGTCTTCCGGCAGGACAATGACCTCAAACATACTTTAAAATTTAGATTAACAGAGATGGATGGAATCAAAGCACTGAAGAGTACCGAAGTGGCCAGCAGTGAGTTTGGATCCAAATCCCATTGAACACCTGTGGAGATCTTAATGAGAGTCCCGGAGCAGTCTGCAAAAGAATAGTGGTCCAGAATTCCAGTTGTGAGGTGTAAGACGCTTCTTGATGGTTGAGGGTGCCAATAATTTGAGATAATTGCAGTTTTGTGTGCAGTTTTGTCATTTTTTTTCTTTTAAATATACATGTGTAAAACAAATTTGTAATTGCAAACATTTTCTGGGAGAAATTCTTTATTTTCTGGAAATATTTTAGGGTGCCATGACTGTATGTATAATATATATATGTAGAGAAAGTAGTATTGTAATATCAGTGCACATATTTATTCCAGCAGCAAAATGAAGATCCACTCTGTGATGAATTATTCATGCCTGCGTTGGTCCAGATCTCAGAGCCAGGCCCAGGTGCTGAGATGGACCGGCCAACAGCAGCAGGATTTCAGCCCTCAATCCCTCTGAGACCCGATTCAGCTCATATCAGGTCACATCCCACAAGCCATGTGACCACACACAAACACACACATATGAGGGTCTGTGTTATGAAGAAAAGTGATGAATTTACATTTATATAAAAAATTTACTTTGTATATGTGATAACCTAGTGCATTTATTGATTAGTCTTAACTTTCTGACCTGAGTGTAGAGCAACCAACAATATTCACCAGTAATATACAGTAATATACATAAGAGACCACTTCAGTTTCTGAATCTGATTTTGCTATTTATAAGTATATGTTTGAGTAAAATGAACATTGTCATTTTATTCTACAAACTACGGACAACATTTCTTGGTATATCATTTTTAAGTGGTCTCTTATTTTTTTCCCAGAGCTGTATATATGTTCTTAAATATAAGTGAATGCCCTGCAGTTTAATGGGTAACACTTATACAATAAGGGTACAATAAGGGTCACAAATAATAGGACAATAATAAACATAACATTTTATGTAATTATTTATTGACACTAGTTATGACATTATTAAACATTACTAAAGTAAACCAAACTTTTTAGTGATTAAGAATGTTATAAGTAATATTGAATTGATTAGTTTCAAATTTTTAATTACATTATATAATATATGATAATGTTGTAATTAATTTATTATATATAATGTCTTAACTAGTGTCAATAAATTATTAGTTGAGACATTATTTTGTAAATTCTGTTTATATATATATATATATTAATATTTATATAAGTATTCATATTTACTCTTAGTTTTAATAACAGCTGCACCCTAATCATGCTTAATCATACCTGAGTTTTTATTGTTTTTATTCTATTTGGGTATTTTTTTTTATGCGTATTTGCCCCATGAACTTTTTTATCTTTTGTATTACCAAAGTATTATATTACCTAACAGTATTTTATTATACTAGACAACACTATATCAGTATAATCACAATTTAGTTGAATTAAAATAATATTTTATTTTCATATAACAATTATATAATAATATAAAATATAATAATATTTTATTTCTTTTTTTTTTGCCATATACTGTATACCTGTGCAATGCCTGACCTTCTGCAGGAATTAATACCTTTTAAATTCAGTTCATAATAAAGTGTCACTGTTCACAGCTTCTCACACACACCTCATATTTCATACATATTTTATTTAACACACTCTTCATCCCACACAGCAAGACTGTTCCCATCAGCACTGTCTCTGATCTCAGAGCTAATAAATCTCCATCCACTGAACTGCCCTAACCCCAACTACCAGCAGCAATGGTGTGCTGTAAACACTATAAAATATACCATTAGAATAAAAACATAAAGTCAGTGCTCAGTGAGAGTGTCTAACTGTAATTAACTCTATATAACATTAGAATAAACCAAAATGAACATCAATTTAGTTTTCAGTGACAGTGTCTACCTGTAATTAACTCTATGTAACATTAGAGTAAACCTAAATACAAAAAAATAAAGCCAGTGGTCAGTGACAGTATCTACCTGTAATTAACTTTATATAACATTAGAATAAACCCAAATAAACCCTAATAAAGTCATTGATTAGTGAGAGTGTCTATCTGTTATGAACTCTATATAACATTAGAATAAACACAAATAAACACAAATAAAGTCAGTGGACAATGACAGTATCTACCTATAATTAACTTTATATAACATTAGAATAAACCCAAATAAACACAAATAAAGTTAGTGATCAGTGAGAGTGTCTACCTGTTTTGAACTCTATATAACATTAAAATAAACCCAAATAAACATATTCATTGGTCACTGAGAGTTATTACCTGTATTTAACTCTGTATAACATTAGAATAAACCTAAATAAACACCAAAAAGTCAGTGATCAGTGTGAGTCTCTACCTGGAATTGCCTCTATATAACATTAGAATAATCCCAAATAAACATAAAGTCAGTGGTCAGTGAGAGTATGTACCTGTAATTAATTCTACACATATTACAGTAGAAGAAACCCAAATCAACATAACAGTTAACAGTACTTGACTGTTTTGATACTTTTCTGATGTTCTGAGGCTGAATGCAATCAAATCATTTAGAAAAGTGTGACTGCTACTGTGATAGAGGAGTTATGATAGATGAGCAGGTGTCCACATACTTATACACTTTTTTGGATGGTGTGTGTGTGTGTGTATATGTGTGATCTATCCCCTTCTGCATTTGTGGGCAGATAAGAGAGACTTCCTGGATTACTAAAGTAGCTAAAGAAGGTCTTTGGAGTGTGTGTGTGTGTGTGTGTGTGTTTGAGAGAAACAGAGCTAAGAGTAAACATGAGATGTGTTCTGACCAGCTTCTCTGTTATATCAGAACCTTCTGGGTTATCTTCCAGTTGAACCAGGCCGAGCTGAGATGCTCCTCACTTTCCGATCTGGGGATTTTCTGATCAGAGGATCAATAATGTTCTTATTTAATCTGATATTTAAAAAATAATATCCTATACAAAACAAATTAACAGATAAACAGATAAAAAGTTACTTTGTTATTTGGTCGAGGAAGGAAAAGCAATGAAGACAGTGTGTGTGTGTGTGTGTGTGTGTGTGCGTGTGTGTGTGTGTGTGCGTGTGTGTGTGTGTGTGATGGGAGAAGCTCAGTTGTAGTGCTGTTTGAGCCTCTCATAATCCTCTACTGATTACAGAGAGAGAGACAGAAAGAGAGAGAGATAGAGAGAGAAAGAGTGGAGTGAGAGAGAAAGAGAGAAAGAGAGAAGGAGAGAGAGAGAGAGAGACAGAGAGAGAGAAAGAAAAAGAGAGGAGTGAGAGAAAAAGAGAGAGAGAGAGAAGGAGAGACAGAGAGAGAGAGAGAGAGAAAGAGTGGAGTGAGAGAGAAAGAGAGAGAGAGAAGGAGAGAGAGAGAGAGACAAGATCATAAAGAGACACAAATATGTTGAAAAATACTTATCCTTTCAAACAGTTCAACATTATATTATTGCTAATATATTTATATACGTAATTTTATATCTATTTATTTATTTATATTCTGACCTCTTATATATAATATATAATATTCTGTGAGTGAAAAGAGCAGCATTCAGCATCATCTCACTCAAATTTACTCACAGACTCCACCAATCAGGTCACAGGCCTTCCTCCTCTGCGGCCAATCAGGCGGCGGCCCCGGAGGTCACCTGGCTCAGTGGGCTAATCCTGAGTTTGGCGTGTAGATTAGCGCTCGGCCTCCCGCCGCCACTCACACCCAAGCCCAGTAAATCCGGAGGTAAACTCGGGCGCGGGCGTAAGAGGCGCGAGAGTGGCTTTAGCAGAAGGAGATAATATTTGTTAGCGTATTGCCAGAGGTGATTAAGACAGAGGATAAACAGTAATGGCAGCGATTAGCGATTAGCCTCCTTTTATAGCCACTTTGGTTAAGGACTGGATGGAGGATGAGAGCTTATTAAGGCGACACGGATTGATGCTCAATCACCTCACCGACGGAGGAGACTGCTACTGTGTCTCTCAGACAGGAAAATACGGAGATTGGTTAAATTTACCTAAATTAAAGATCTAGATTAAATAGAACCTACACTGATCATGAACTACAGGAGTATAAGGCCTTCGTGCATTGAATTGTGGAGTCGGCTTCTCGGCACAGCAGGTTTACCAGTGTTAAAATTTAAGATCCTGATCTCAATGGATGCAGTCAAATCCTTCTAGTATAAAGTCTTCTCTGGGCAATAGAGACAGTAACTGCAAAAAAACCCCATGATAATTTATTTTTTAATTCTCTTGATTTTAGAAGAAACTATAAAGAAGACAATAGGTTTGTATATATATAGTGTATTTACGTAAAATCCTACTACTGGGGAACCCTACTCTTTTTCCAGATCTTTAGAAAAGGATTTATAATTTTAGAAAATTAAAAAAATTTCATTCAGAACAGTTATGTCTAAATTTTAGATTTTCAGTATTACATTATTAGTCTTATTCCATTATAACATAACTATTTGTTAGTTATCAGCAAAATTGGTTGCATTTGTGAAACATAAAAAAAAACTAGTAGATTGGTCCTATTGGTTGGGACTTCACTGGTTGAACTGAAGGCCTGAGTTGTTAAATAAACAACCAATTCAACCAATAACAAACAAGATATTTGTAACTTTTTTGTTGTTGTTGCAAATAGATATATGGACATACTATAAAGAAGTAAAAGTCTTTGGCGAAGACCCCAACCAACATCAGCCCATGTCTAGTCATGTCTGCATCCAACAGAAAATCACATTAAAAAAATAAAGTAACAAAAGAAATCAAGTGATTAATGGAAGCTGGTGATTGAATGATAAATTAAATAAGCTTTCATTACTATTTGGCAATGATAGGGTAATCAACCAATCACATTCTACTTTCATTTCTAGCAGATAGGACCAGTCTCATCATCTGGCAAAACCTCCTCATGGTTCTTCTGGAGTCCTGACCTGAAAATCCTCCTATATTTTTTTTTTTTAAACGAGCAGATCTTATCTGAACAGGTAAAGGGGTGGCAAGATGTGTGGACATAATAAATCACCAGCTATCAGTTCCCTCTGTGCCTTCAGAGCCAAAACGTTTCCTCCACCCCTCCACCGATACCTCCACTTATCCCTGCAGAGCCAAATATGCTGCATTTGGCTCAGAGTACCATGCCTGATTGTTTGGGTGTGTGGCAGAATTTGAGTATTAGAGATAAGTAAGCTATTATTCAGAGCTTACCTCCTCTCATAATCACACCATATTGTCATTTCTGACAGTAACATCAATTATTATCATTTTATCCTGAGATTCAGCCAAAGCTAATGACATGAAGCACTCAGAAACACTTATACTTTAGACTAGGAGATATTAGTATATATTCACCCCCAATGAACACACATATACACTGGAATAGAAGATATTAGTCTATATACACCCTCAATAAACACTCCTATACACTAGAATAGAATATATTAGTCTATAAACACCCTTAATAAACACTCATATACACTAGAATAGGAGACATTAGTCTATATACACCCTCATTAAACACCCCTATACACTCACATAGAAGACATTAGTCCATAAACACCCCAGTTAATACACTTATACACTAGAATATGAAATATTAGTCCATAAACACCCCAATTAACAATCCTATAAACTAGAATAGAATATATTAGTCTATAAACCCTCAATAAACACTCATATACACTAGAATAGGAGATATTAATCCATAAACAAAAATATTAGTCTATAAACACCCTTAATAAACACTCCTACACACTATAATAATGTTCTGTGCTATTTGTGAAGATAAAATTACCTTTTTTCAACAGAAATAACCAAAAAATGAACTGAAATCCTCCTGAGTCCCTGGATAATCATCCCCTGCAGCGTAAGTGGATACTGGGTGGTCACTGCAGGTGGCAGTGCTAACCTGGACATCCAAAAAGAAAAGAGAAAGAGAGAGAGAGAGAGAGAGAGAGAGAAAACGAGAAAGAGACATTGGATCTGGATCTCATTACCAGTGCTCGCCCTGCGGGTAGAACTGAATTAAAGTAATGAAAAGTAACAATAATAACAACAAAAGATGATGTGCGTCATCACTCTTCTCATAACAGTGTTCAAACACTTCTGCTGAATCTGCAGGAAAAAATAGCAACGGCCAGATTCAAAGAAATGTAGAGAGAGAGAAAGAGAGAGACAGAGGGAGAGGGAGAGAGAGAGAGAGAGAGAGAGAGAGAGAGAGAGAGAGAGAGAGAGAGAGAGAGAGAGAGATGTGTGCATGTTATTCTTGCTGAGTTCATAGATAGGCCAAACTGAAGGCAGTAGCTGCTCACACGCTACGGCCCACACAGCTCACATTATACACACCCACATCTTACACGCAATCGTCACTGAACTATAGGCTTTAGTGAAAGATTTTAACCCCTGATCTCTAGCTTTTTGTTTAATTTCTTATTGTCTGTTTTTAAGACTAATTTTACTGCCTGTCTTTATTTCTGAGTTTATTTTGAGTCCATAATAGGAACATCTAAAATAATTAAATTATTTAAATAATCTGTCCAACCTCACATGAACACCTTCACATCAATAAAATACATGTTCTACACAAGAAATAATAATAATTTTTACTTTGATGTTATAAATCAATGTATTGATTCACTGCATTTGGCTTTACTATAAAACTTACAGATATGATCAACTGATTCCTCTCCACTACAGCCACAATTATTGTTCACACTTTCCCTTACACCTTAAAACCTACTTCTCCTCCACCTTAAAAGGTGCATATTTTACATTGAACTGTAGTATATATTAAGTGCTTTATACATTAAAGTTTTATACATTTCATGTTGTGCAGAACTGACAAACAGTCCACATAAAACTAAATCTATATTCTAATTTCAATATTCTTTTCCACCTTAAAACCTGAAAACATAAAGTCCAAAGCACCTAAAAAAAAACAAAATCTTCAGCCTGAAGCTAGTGTGTCACCACAGCAGCATTTAAGGTGAAATTGTCAATTCAAACACTAACATCTTCATGCGAGTGATATACTCAAGGCAATAAAGTATATTAAAGAATGCTAGACAAGAGCTATTTACACATAGTGCCATGACCTGTGCTACCTTAATGAAGACCCCCCAACCCCCCCTGTAATTATATCATACCCATATTCCTGTCAACCACATATACCACATACTACCCATACACATACCTATACATACCCTGTAAAAATATATACTTGTATATCCATACCAATTTATAGTATATCCCTCTATACTCATAGTTATACATAGGGGTAATTGTTAGAGTTAAATCAACACAGCAAATTTAACAAGTGTCAGTTTAACACAAGTGTTGAATTAACACGGGCAGATTTACTGTTTACCCATTTATTCTCAGACCATTATATAACCATTTAGTACAGCAGTACATTGCAATCTACAGTAATACCATATTCGTGTAACAACCCATATTAATGTACAGCTCTGGAAAAAAAAGAGACTTAAAATTATATGTTTCTTTGATTTTGCCAAATTTAAAACTTCTGGAATATAATCAAGAGGAAGATGGATGATCACAAGCCATCAAACTAAGCTGGACTGCATACATTTTTGCATAAAGTTATTCAAAAGCAGTGTGTAAGACCGGTGGAGGAGAACATGCCAAGATGCAAGGAAACTGTGATTAAAAACCAGGGTTGTTCCACCAAATATTGATTTCTGAACTCTTAAAACTTTATGAACATAAACTTGTTTTCTTTACATTATTTGAGGTCTGAAAGCTTTGCAACTTTTTTTGTTATTTCAGCCATTCCTCATTTTCTGCAAATAAATGCTCTAAATGAAAATATTTTTATGAGGAATTTAGGAGAAATGTTGTCTGTAGTTTATAGAACTAAACTACTAACAACATGTCTACAACCGATACAAACACATTCATACCAATACACATACATACACATTTACTATATCAGTACATATCAATCTATAGCAATACCCTATTCCTATACCAACTCAAATCAATACAAACCCAGTCATACCAATACACATACATACCCATCTATACCCATACTGACATATAAAACAATCAATACAGTAGAATACAGACAATACTGTCCCTCTGACTCACTACTGTGGGACGGTTCTCTGACTTGCGGGATGTAGAACCTTCACAGACATATGTTCCTGTGTGTTTATGTGTACTGTTCCGTGGGAATACACAACACACACACACACACACACTCTTTCCAGGCACTGGCACTGACCCCGCTCCGTGTGGACATCATCACTGTAACCCTACAATCTTCCTCTGATCCTCAGCAAAACAGCACTAATACTGAAACTAAACAATAACAAACAGATAGTGTATTAGTCCTTATTGCTAATCTGCAGACTGATCCTGGGGCTTTGATGACTCAGGGTTTCGGTATGGGACGAATCTTTGTACTCTCTTTTTTCCCGCCAGCAAAACAGCACTGAGTAATCAACCTCATATATCCTGGATTTGATTAAAACGTTACAACCCCACCTCCACACACCCCCACCCACCCCGTCTCACTCCACTTCCTTCCCCTCCAGACTCGCACTGTCCCAACCAGACACACTGCGAACTCACAGCCAGAGAGTAAAGTATTATTATTATTATTATTATTATTATTATTATTATTATTATTTTTATTATTATTTTTATTTTTATTATTATTATTTTTTATTATTATTATAAGCTAAACTGACTGAATAGTTTCTTACAACCATGACATAAATCAACCAAAGCCTAATCTATATCATTAAATACCCACAGTCATACATAACCATTTATTTCAGCTTCCCCCTTTATTAATACAGTACATACATGTACATATATTAATATTAATACATACATACTAGCTATGTATACCCATAAATACCTATACATAGCGCATTTATACACATACATACCTGTACAATACTTACTGTATACTCATTCCAATACATACCCTTCTATACTCATACATACTCATCTATACTTATGGCGATACTTATAGCGATACAGTACATAATCATTCATAGCACCTATACACAAAACAATACATACCCATCTATATATTTATACTCAAAGCTTCAACTTTGCAGAAAATCAGAAATGGCTGAAATAACCAAAAGATGCAAGATGCAGAGCTTTCAGACCTCAAATAATGCAAAGAAAACAAGTTCATATTCATAAAGTTTTAAGAGTTTAGAAATTAATATTTAGTAGAATAACCCTGCTTTTTAATCACTTTTGTCATACATCTTGGCATGTTCTCCTCCACCAGTCTTACACACTGCTTTTGGATAAATGTATGCCACTCCTGGTGCAAAACTTCAAGCAGTTCAGCTTGGATTGATGGCTTGTAATCATCCGTCTTGAGGTTTTCAATTTGGTAAAATTAAGTTATCTCATCATTTTAAGTGGTCTTTTTTTCCAGAGCTGTAAATCTATAAATAAAGTGTACCCTTTTGGGGGAAAAAACAAATAAATGAATGAAAACAAGCTAAATTAAAGAGATCCAAGTAAACAGACAAATAAATAACATCTCTTAAATAATAATTTAGACACTGTATCAGCTTTTCAACCCCACTGATGCAAATACAAACAGTTTCCCCCATTAAGACCAGTGAAGTTATATCAGATTAACAGCCTGTTTTTGTCTCAATCTTGTTTGTGCCTTATTATTCTGCTCACACGTCAGACTCATTGTTGATGCTGAGCGCAAAATTTTTCTATGGCAATGCATATTCATATGTTTAACGTACAGGCGTGCATGCTTAATGCCTCGACCCGCCGCAGAATGCAAGCAGCTCATTGATATTATGGGCCATGCTTCTGAAATCAGCCTGCCATGTGATTCTAATTAAGATTTCTCCCTGGGGGGGGGGGGGGGGGGGGTGCCGTCATGAAATTAATTTGGTTAAGCAGAAGCTGCTGAAGCTGAAGAAGTATGAGAAAGTTTTGTGTCTGCGTATTAAAGCGAGTGAGGGAATGAAAGGGAATGAGCAGGAAAACAAAATTTTGAAAAATATTTATATTAAATTTGATGTGCTGAACTTGGGTACACTGTGTGTTCTTAGTCAATAATAACTGACCATTGCAAAGGTATAAAATATAATCAAATATACTAACTCAAATAAGAAAAATGATAATTTAAAAAAATGCAGTGTTTCTTACATTTCCTTTTGTTTTATATGATAGATGTTTGAGTTTTCCTTAAAACTCAAAAAATCTTCTAAAATGTTTAAGTTTTCTCAACTTTTTCATTTTTACTTTGTATTATCATTAAGTTTCAGGTTTAATTTTATCCCCATATCCTTTAATTACAAATAAGATGAAAAAACAATCCACGTGAGGAGAGACGAGGCTGGGAACTGTCTATAATAGTCTTGCGCTTTAGATAGAAGGCTACGCTGGGTCCATTAGAAACATTATAAACAAATAGGCACATTAAAAAGATATGAGTGAGATATTATAGAGTGAAATTTCACGCGTGTTTCTCTGAAGGAGCTTAAAGCTAGGCTAGCTCTGTGTAAACACATGACTTTAAACCCTGGAGGAGCTCTAACTGCTGCCCTCCCGCTTTCTCCTCTCGCCGTGTTTGATGTATCTCATCCCCGACTCAAATATGCATAAAAATCGTCTCAGCGCGGCGATCGAGTATTCATTATAAACAGACAGAGACACGGTTTGCTTAATTTGACCTTTAAGGCAAACATTAGAGACAGCTCTTGAGAGGGGAGTGTGTGAGCGGGCCGGGATGAAGCAGAGCAGGCTGGCGTACAGAAGCCCGCTTCATCACGAAAGCCCCAGATTTACTGCAGCCTGAAGTCCGGCCAAGAGCTGCTCGCAATTAATGGAGCCCACCGTAAACACCGCCTCGCATTTAGCCCGGCCGCTCGCGCTCTAAAAGTCACTTAAACCCCCCCCTTGTTTAGCATGTCGCTAAAAGCTAACTGGGTGCTGTGCACCTACAAAGATCCATCAATTGCTGTAAACAAAGGTGATAAAAAAAAAAACACAGCCAGTGTTCTAGAAGGAACTACTAGTGCGCTGGTGGGCAGAAGCTAAATGCTAATGCTAAACGAAGAAGGGCTAGCTGGGGGTAAGCTTGCATTATTCCTCTGCCTTTAGCTATCTCAATTACCCACCTGTGGGTCTGTTAACCTCTAATGTTTTTCAGTTCAGTCTGATAGATTTTAACAATTTAAGTTCTGAACACAATATATATATATATATATATATATATATATATATATATATATATATATATATATATATATATATATTTACTGTATTTCATCATTAACTATCATTGATAGAAAAAAATAGAAAAATAAGATTAATGTGTTTGAAATATATATGTGGCACTACATAAAAAGTGTGTACAAGATAATTAATTAAAGGTAATATAATATAATATAATACATGATATTATAATACTTACTTTAATAAACATGTTCAATAAACGTTTTTTTCTTACATCCTTCATATGAATGAATAGAGTGCAGAATGAATGAAAAGAAAGTTTTCACACTCTTTTTGTATTGAGATGATACACTAGTAAATACACTGATAACACTTAAGAAACATGAATTTCATAACACAAGTTTGTTTGAATGTCTTTTTGGCCTATTCATATATAAATATATTGCTTTATTTACTAGTAAAATCACTCTGGTCAACCTGTATTTTGTTAAATATCTAAAAAACACATAGAGTATATATTAGTAAGGGTCAACCATCTGACGCATCATTCTGCTTTTTCTTCGGGAGATTCTCCTTGCTTGTTGTTACTCTTGATTTATTGAATTTCATATGTTTTTAGTCTTTATTTACTTGTAAAATCACACTGTCTAATTTTGCAATTATATGTCATTTTGTTGCACACAATATAACAAACAATACATGAATAAACACTGACTTTGACTTTGAAAGTAGTCTTTAATACAGTAAATTTCACAACGTATTTAATCTGAATATTTGTTTCACATAGGAGTTCAGAACTTAAGTTCTTAGTTGATTAAATATATGTTGCAAAATTATATTTTATTATAAGGTATGTATTATTATGGATTTATAATCTGCAGTACTTCTAAATTAGACTGCAATTATAATTAAAGTTATTATTAGTAATAGTTAAACAATACGCATTAAAAACAGTTAAAACATAAAAAAAAATCCATGAGCAGCATTGAATCCATTCTGTCTGCCTGTTTGTGTAATCATTACACTACTTAGATGAATTATTAAATCAGTAATAGACATTCTATATTACTTTACTTTTTCCATTTTCAGCAGTATTCCTGAATTCCTCATGATTGTAAGTGGAATTATTACAACAGTACAGTTTTAACTGGTTATCAATTATTTTTTAAGCATATTTAATGCAAGTAATAACCATTAATTAGCTACTTTATAAACCATTTATAAACCATGCATATGGGTAGTCTTATTTTAAAGCGGTACCATATCTGCTATAATGGGTCAGTCATTTAACCTAAAATGAACACACTAAGAGGGTTGAATAAATAACATTAGGCAGCTGCCAGAGTCCGAACGTGAGAGACGGTTAGCATAAATACGAACGCCGGGCCGGCCAGAGCCGCATCGGTAATGTGCCATGCCTGTTTATAAATTATTAATGATTTCCCCCCTGTCGTTTTGGACGGACGAGAAGGGGGTGGTGGGGTGGGGTTTGCTCCTCAAACAGATTTTGCAATTTATTCCTCTGCAGTTTGTCCGTCAAACCTCCCTCTGACAACCTAATCCGAGCTAATCCGCCCTGCTCACTTTCCCTTGTTGGCTCTCATGCAAAAGCGGCGGCTAAATCCCGCTACCTGTCAGTCAAACGCCAGCGAGGAGACGACTGTGGGCAGGGGGCTGCCAGTCGCCATCCGCTAACACACACTAACACACACACACACACACACTTATACACACACACACACTCACAGATGACAGCGTTTTCCTCGTTCCAGGCAGAGAGGCTGGCAAATTTAACCCCTCCGGCCCTGCCTCGCTTTAATCCACTGTAAACACAGCGAGGCTGGACGGCTAAACCGCGGCCAATCAGACCCACTGTAGCTCTGTCGTCCACGCCAACACTCAGAACTGGACTGGAGGAGAATTAGATGCAGAAAGAGAGAGAATGAGAGGAAGAAAGAAAGACGGATGGAGGATTCTGACAGATCCTGGTCTGCAGTAAGAGGAGTACTGGGTCAGAGCACGCTGACCCAACCATCAGTTCATTAAGATCTAAGCTACAGTAACTGTGGCTATAGCACTTGCCAGGTGTGGTTGGCGAGGTGGAAATGAGCTGGAAATCCACTGACTTGGTTGACTTCAAAAGTTGCTGCTGTAATGGAAAAGCTGTCCAATAGTCCAAATTTCCAATGATTAGTCCAGATTCTCATTTGAGCCACAGTTCCAGGCCAAACTTCTTCTTTATGCTCTTAAGATCTTGCCATTTTGAGTCTCACATTGGTTCTTTCTCAAGTTCTTAAGGAGTTTCTCCTTTTATTTCTTGGTTCATTCCTTTGAGTTAACCCCTTTTAGTGGTTCGTCATCAGGTTTTCTGTGTTGTTAGTATTTTAAGACTTATGCTGCTGTTTGTCTCAGGGGTTCTCTTTACTGGTTCTCTCTCATGCTCTTGAAGTTATTGTTCTTTTAAGATTTGTTCCAGTGATTTAACCCCTATGCTCTCAGGGACTTGTTAATGTGAACCTTGGATTTTCTCAATGGTCCTTCCTGGTGCTTCTAAAGATTTTATAACTTATGTTTAAGTGTGTTTTTCTCATTGGTTCTTATGGTTCTTATGTTCTTGAGGTATTTATTCTTCTTAATCTTGATTTCCCGAGTGGTCCTTTCTCAAATTCCTATGGATGTTCTCCTTTTGACTTCCTTCCAGTGATTCTTCCCTTTCTTGAGAAGTTTCTGTTTTTGAATATTGGATTTTCTCAATGGTCCTTCCAAAGGTTCTTCATAAGGTTTTTTTGAGAGTAAGTTTTTCTCAGTGGTTGGTACTCATACTCAAGAGGCGTTTCTTTGTGGGAATGTTGGTTTCTTTCAATTTTTCTTTTAAGAATATTTTTAATTCATTTGAAATATACAGTATGTAGTTAAATTCCATAAAAATCTTGCAAATGTAAAAAAAAAATAGGAAGTTGTTTTTAGCCATAAAAATATAACTCCAAATAACTCCAGAAATTGAATGACATTGAAAATAATACTTACAATGTTTTGAGTGGAGTGATGGAACATCTCAATGCAGGTGTCCAACTTCAGCTCTAAAGCCAAACCTTTATCCACACCGTCGTCACTTCAGTGCAGAGAGCAGATACAGTTTCCTCATACAGCGGACATTAAGGCCTACCAATCCTTCAGAGATAAACCTTCAGTAACCCTTGAAGTAGGCTAATGGGGCTTTACTTGTCCAATTTTGTTGACCAATTTCCCTCTGCTCTGATTTTAGGGGGCAGGGGAATTTGGAGCAACAGGGGGGTTGGAAAGGAGGAGTGTGTTCACCCATCACTTCTCCTGATAGGATCAGCCTGTCCATTTGGATCCGAGATGGAACTGCACTCTATCAGGAGAACCTGACTGATGACCTCACGGGCGAAAGGAAACCTTTCAATAGTTTATCTTTCAACACGAGTCTTTACTGACTGACTCCAGCACTGCTATCATTCAGACACAACACAGCTCCAGCAACAAGAAGCCCACACACTGATTCACGCACTGATAAGGATCACACACTGATTTATTCACCTCTAATAAATTACCTAAACTTAATACATACACTGTAAAAATTTAACTTTCAATTAACACATCAATTAGAAGCTATGGTCTACAGGTTCTCATTATACACTTGATGGCTATTTATTCATTATTTCTGAAGCAAAAACAAACATATTGTCATATTAGTGAATGGTATGTTGTGGAATGCCCCAGGGCTCAATTGTAGGACCCATTAAATGTAATGAAAATTGTAGTACAAACAAGTTTTGGGGTCTACATGCAGAGTTTAAAGCGTTTAAAGAGCTAGATACATTTTAAAACAGTCTCTTACTAAGGCAAATATCAATACAAGTCTAAAGGTATGTATTGCGATATACACTGAGACAGAGCTACAACCCGAAATCTGAAAAAGAATGTTGTATAAACAGTAAATAAATATAAATATAACAGAATAAAATGCTTCACAAATCTCATAGACTTATATTTTATTCATAATAGAACATAAAACACATATCAGATGTTGTCAATGAGACATTTCATTAAAAACATAAAAAAACAAAAAAATATTGAAAACCGTTCCATTTATCATGATAATAAATGATTGAGATATAATTTCACATTAAATCCCAAAACCCTAAATTAATGATTCAGTTATCAGTCCTAGAGTAATGTTATATTAGTATATCAGCTTTTGTGGAGTGCCACCAGGCTCAATACCTCTGTATACTCAAGTGGAGGTGGAGATATAAACTTCCATTAGCATGAGGTCTAACTCTAATTCTCCAAAAGGCTGGAATGCTGTGTAAACTGTGAATGCATGTAAATAAAAGCAGTATATTTTAATAATCTTATAGATCAGTATTTTAATAAGTATATGAAAGTATATGAAAGTTTATGAGCATATGAAACATTAACTTAGTTAGAACTTGATGCAGCAACACATCTAATAAAAGGTTGGGCTGCAAGAGAATCAGTTCAGAGCGTAATCACATGACTAGGTATTAAAATAGTATTTTAGAGAAGCAAAAAAAAGTGTCTTTAAGAAGCAAAAATGAGCAGAATAAAAATGTTCCTCAGCATAAAACTTTAAAGACTTTGAACATCTCACCATCTACAGCCCATAATATCATCAAAATCTGACAGTCAATATTGGATGCTGGTGATCCTTGGGCCCTCAGGCAGCACTGCATTAAAAACAGGCTGTGTAGATTCTGTATTGGAAATCACTGCATGGGCTCAGAAATCCCTGTCTGTGAACAAAGTTTACTAAGCTACAATCCATAAATGCAGCTTTAAGCTGGTTTAATGCAGAGATGAAGCCATATGTCAACACCATCGAGAAACAGCACTGTCTTCTCTGGACCAAAACTGATCAAAATGGACTTGTTCTGTGGTCAGATTAATAAAAATCTTATTTATTTCTTCTGTTCGGAAACCACATATGTCCTACAGTACCCTGCATATTTAGGAAAGGCAGCTTGTTATCAGCAAACAGTTTAAAAGCCTGAATATCTGATGGTTTGGGGTAGCATTAGTGCCTATTTTGTGAACAGCTTACACATCTGGAAAGGCTCTATCAGTACTGAACAGTATATATTTAGGATTCAGAACAACATTTGTCTGCTCCCAACCAGGTAACGACTCCTCAGGGAAGAACTTATTTAGTTTATTTCATCAGGACAATGCTGAACCACACACTGTATCACAACATGATGGCTTCACAGATAAAACAATCTCCCATCTAAAACACTCTAAAACCCAATAAGTTCACTAAACTCAAAGCTTTTGTTGTAACCGATTACCTAAGAAATTTGAAGTTCATGTAATATAGTTTTTATGTACAGGGAACTTAACAAATATATAAACATATATATTTTAAATTAGGATTTCCCTGAACTTGGGTTTACACAATTGTTTTTCCCAAGTAATATATACTACATTGGGTTTAGTAAGAATTAGATAGTTGATATGATTCCCACCAACTTAACCAGAACACATAATAAATCATAGTATATTCTTTTTTGTTATTATCAACTGCATAACAATTCTACTTTAAATTTAAAAGTAAGGTGAATAAAATGTGTAGATTTGTATTTAGTCTTCTCTTTGATTTCATTCAAATATTTTTAAATACTTTTTTAAAATACTTTTTATACTTTTTTTTTTAATACAAGTAGATGAATTAAGAAAGTGCTATAGAGTGAAGAGTACTGATAGCGCAGACCAATCAGTTAATCATACTCAAAATAGTTGAGTAATGTTTGGAAATATTTGTAAAACATGTTTAATTTATTTGAGTTCAGACAAATAATGGGTTTACATTGTGTTCCAGGAAGATTTGCTTGTAATGATACATTTTTTATAAATTTATTTACATTTTTCCCAGCATCCAAGCTTTTTTTTTTACTTTTGATTTTTTTTTTTTTACTTTTGAGTGTATTATAAACACAATCTAAAATTATATGGCAGGTATATAAGGCCGAGCTACAGTCCCTCATTATATTGAATGGTAAGCTTTTCCAGTCTCGTAACAGGGTTGGGGTACCCACCACCATTCACCATTCATTCCCCCCCTTCTTCCAGTGTTAAGGTGAGGATGATGTTTTTCATAAGCATGGTTGTCTGGTTTCTGTGAAACCTCAGCACCCCCTCCGTACCCCCCTCCACCAGCCCACTGTGGGAAAACCCAGAGCAAATATGTTCTCCACTTCAGCGGTGTAGATAAGAGCCGGAGGGGTGGGGGGTGGTGTGGGTTGGATCGGTGGGCAGGGAGGGGGTTGAGTCAATCTACAGCAGAATATATGGAGCGTTAGTGAAGGCCCCGTCATGCTGAAGTGGAATTTGGGTTTGTGGGAAGCGAAATTCAAACAGAAATCAATCACTTTTACATCCTACTTTATTTAGATTCCTCTCCGCAGATCTAAATAATCTGAATTTCACTAAACTGCTAAATCCCAGTTGACTCCCAGTAGCAGCAGTGTTAGTGTTAGACAGGGGCTGGTGGTGTATTGTATGCTGGCTGGGACCACTAATGCTTTAGGTGACTAAATAAGCGTATAAATATAATGCATAAGGTGAATTAGCCCAATGAAGGCTTGCTGTTTGAAGATTGGACATTTAGAAGGTTATGTGATTTTGATTATATGCCATCACATGTTGTGTTAACCCATAATTTTGATTTACTTTATTTATTTAAATTTTTTATTTTAGGAGAACCTGCACACAGTGTATTTAATTTAAACTCATGTGGGTGTTTTTCAGACTGTGATCAAGTCTAGTCTTGGACTAAACAGCCTTTTTAAATTTTAATTTTCCATTGAAAGGAATAGTCTATAGCTAGGCTTAATCTCTGTATAGAAAACAAACACATAATTTACATGAAGTGAACATAGCGTGTATCATAATATTACATTAAAATAAAATATTATACTATATATTAAGCTCTGCTCTCCCAATGCAAAATATAGAACTAATATAGAATCCAAATATGTGCAATTTCTGAACAATTCTGTTCTGTAAGTTTCTGATTCCTATTTGTTGTCTGCTCTTTGATATTCACTATTTAGAATTCCATGCTGACCCTACACTGATCCTTGGAAATCTATTTTTTTCTTTTTGAGGTTCAATTAACCTGAAATTTTATCCAGAATGGTAAAATTGCTTATATTTAGGGTTGTTACATCTGTGCCTACCAGTTATCTTTTATCTATGGACTTCATTTCCCAGAATGCACCACACACTCAAATCACTTTTTCACTCCCTCACAGGACAAATCACTTGACACCTCCTAGACCCCAATCACCTGAGTGTTGATTTGTTTACCTGTTCACCTCACTATATATACCCCTACATTTTCCTTCATTCATGGCCAAATATTAGATCTGGTTCTGTCCGTCTGTACAAAGAGTTTATTTTGAGTGAATTGTTTATTCTGTTTATTCTTGCACTTCTATACTGCCTTACCTTGTTATCGACCTGAACTCTCTCACCATTCTTGGTGTTTTCTGCCCTTTGTATTTGTTTTCTGGTTTTGCCCTTGCTTGCTTTTGCCACAATTTTGGATTACTTTTATTTATTACAGACCTTCTATTGTATCCACGCTTGTCTCATCCCTGCCTGGCACTGACAAGAGGAACTTTGCAAGTTGCTATGAAACAAAATAACCCAAAAATGACCAAAACACTGAGCACAGTTGACAGAGCTGTGCCTTTGACTGGGGTTGCAGGGGCTGCTGGGATAGCTGGTGTTAAGGGTGGGGAGGTGGTGGATCCAGAGGCGAGGGGAACATGACATGCAGCAGATAAGAGCTCTCCAGTGGGTTAACACCACAGCTTGTAGCATGGATTGCCCTGAGAAGCCTCTTTGAAGCCCTGGCATCCACCCTGATAGCGCACGCCGATAGCCTAGCCCGCAGTGCTGGATGTCGCTATCGCCGGGAGAAGAGGCGGGAGATCACTGAGGGTTCAGGAGGCTTTCGAGGGAAGTGAGCCGAGAGTTCAGCTGTAGAAAATGTTTAAAATGTGGAGTACGGGGTACTTGGACTGATAATGCAACTTTAGGGAGAAACTCTATACTGGTGTAGACGCTATGTGGTTTGTGTATCGTGTCTGACATATATGAAGTTTGTAAGACATCTACAATGTTGGTGTGATAATTAAAATATATAAAAATAATGAAATAAATTAAATAACAAAATATAATACATTAAACAAATAACTATTAATGAGATCAATAAATAAACACCTGGTGCAAAAAATCTAAATTAACAAAAATTGAATTTAATTAAATCGATTGAGCAAAACAACCTTAAAATTATAAAACAAATAAAAGAAAATACTTAAAAGCAAGAAAAAGTTTTTTTATTGCTCAAACGAAAACATTTTACATTGTACATACCTACAGATGTTAAAGTTTTTTTTTTATCGGGATAAATCAATTTTGTGTTCTATATGTTTTAGTTTGTAAAGCAAAATAAATAAATACATAAATAAAACAACCTATAATCAATAAATTACAGAAGTTGCATCTACACTTCAAAAGTCTGCCATGTCTCTGGTGTTAATATATGCAATTTCTGAGTGTCTAAACAATTCCTGTGTTATGGATTATCTGTTATTTTGATCTTTTTTCCTTATATTTGATTTTCAGTTTTTCCTGGCCTTTGATATCCATTATTTTGAATTCTGTGTTGATGCTGGACTGATTCTTGGATATCCCTCTTTTACGTTTTCTGACTTGAGTTTCAACGAATCTGTGGAAGTTGCTATGAGACAAAATAACCCAAAAGTGACCAAAACAGTGACCAAACAGAAAAATAACATTTTATTTATTTATTTACATATTTGTGTTTATCAGTAAAAATATATATTTTTTTAATTAGTAGTTTAAAGCAAAAAAAGCAAAATAATAAAATAAATAAAGATAAGTCTTATGCAAAATGTTATTTAGTTTGGAGCAGAGGAATCATTCTCTGGAATTATGGAACTTCATCCAATACTTTCAGATGGGATGATTGGGAAAATGAGGTTGAGGAGAGAGGGTGATCAATCATTCTACATCCTGACCTAAATACCTTGCAGCTTTTGTCACAAAACACAATCAAATCCTTACAGCAAAGTTTTCTCTGTACCGTAGAGACAGTTACTTCAACAAAAATAGTAAAAACTCTTTTTACTACCCTTAAATTCGGGAGGAACACTGAATGGGAAAGATGTTCCCAATACTTTGGTCAATACAAATCAAAACATGTCCTGGCTGATTGATTATGCTTGTGGAGTAAAGCTAATTTATTGTGTTTCTTTAGCTGAAATTAGTCTTTCCATTATTATCCCGCTGGGTCAGCCGGTGCTTATTTGAGGTGCTAATAAAGAACTGGAGCTGGAGGAACTGTCAGATAGAAAATGAGCTCCACACGACCAACAAAGGCAGTTATGGACACTGAGTGAAAAATGAAAGTGGACGTGTGGCGCTGGTGGGCGCGGGAGGCCGATGTCCCATCCATATTTAGCCCCCTGGTGGCTCCTAACACACAGCTGTTATAAAACACAAATTTATCGGATAATCCCGCAGAGCTCGGGCCGGACAGAGCCGGGCCTATAAATTACATTCCGGCGGTGGAAGCATGGCAGGGAATGGCAGAGAGCGGTTATATTTAGAGAAGGACATGAAAGAAGCTGATCCTTTAACAAAATAACGGGCGCAGGCGCTAAGCTCCAACCCAGAGGTCAATACCCATGATGCCGAGTGATGGATGATCAGAAGGACGAGCTGGGATGAGCGTCTGTCCATCTTTATTTCTTAGATGTTGAAGTCAGGAGACTGTCATTCACGTTAAGCCTCTGATAGCATGATAGAAATGTGTGTCAGCTTTTCTGTGTAGAGTATGTATATATATGTCTTTTAATGGAACACACCTATAAAAATGAAACCTGGGTATAAGACAAGTTGAAAATAACTCAACACACAGACATTTAAGTCTAAATATCTAGCAACATAAAGTCCAATGGACTCATTAGTTTTGCAAGGTTCCAGGTGTGAATCGGTCACTGGTTATTCAACATTGCACCTCATGGCAAAGAACTCTCTGTTAATGTGATAAAGAGAATCACTGTTCTCCACAAAGATGGCCTAGGCTATAGGAAGATTGTTCACACCCTAAAACTGACAGCTTGGAGTCCATATAGAGGTTTTCTAGAACAGGTTCCACCCAGAACAAGCCATGCCAGGGTCAAAATAAAATAGTTACACCCAGAACAAAGTGTGGGATTGTAATGAAATTTGAAAGGAAGATGAAAGTTACCAGCAACAGTAAATTATTATAGATTTAGACTCATATGATCAACTCTTGGTCATATATATATTGAGCATGGAGTTGTAGAGGTTCCTAATGAAGTCCTGTGTTAATCTTTCCCATGCAGCTCCAATATTTTCATACATTTACTGCAGATTTTGTGGTAGGGGTGTACTGCATCCTTGGGCTGTTACAGTTCCTGTAAAAAAGACAAATTGCACCCACACCATGACTAGATCATTTGGATGTGTGATGTGTGTAGCATGATAAGTAGTAGTAATAAAATTATACATTTTATTAGCAGTATTTTTTTAAATTGCATTGATACAGCATTGTTATGTGTAACCCTGTGTTATACTTAACTGGGGACCTCTCTCTTTCTCTCTCTCTCTCTCTCTCTCTCTCTCTCTCTCTCTCTCACACACACACACACACACACAGCTCCAGCAGTGCCTGGTACAAATGTCAAGTAGAAGACTCTTTGTTTGGGTAAAATAAGAGATGAGATGTGTAGTGTGTAGTTAAAAATGGGTAGCTTGTTCTGCTCTTATACACCCAAAAGGCACTGTGTGTGTTGTAAGTGTGTGTGTGTGTGTGTGTGTGTGTGATGGATGGGTCTGAGGTGAGGTTCATCAGTGAGCTGGGAGGAGACTGGTGCGAGTGTGAGTGTTCCAGTGGACACATGACCCACTGTTCAAAACACACCAATGCAACTGTGTACATTTCAGTAGGACTCACCCTTTCTCTCTCTCTCTCCCTTTCTCTCTCTCTCTCTCTCTCTTTCTCTTTCTCTCTGTGTGTGATGGATGGTGCTTGGGTCAGTGTGGTGCAGAGACAGACTCTTTGACTCTGACTCTTTTGGGGTCTGAAGTAGGTGATAAATTGACTCGTGTAAAAGAAGCTGAAGTAATATTTTTTTTATTAAATTGTTATATAGGACAATTAATAAGTAATAAATCTGATTATTGTTTATCGATTCAAATTACAGGTGGATTAAAGTAAGACAGCATGCATATTAATGTCAGTGCATTTTTACTATTATACACTGAGTTTAACTACACTAGAAAAAGCAGCTGGTTCTCATGTAAATGTGAATCTATACTGTTACATGTGTACAAATCACTGTAACAGGGTCTAATAGCTTCATTTTACTGAAAGAGAATACTTGCATTTAACACATACTTTTAAATTATTTTAACTTTAACTTCTGATAAATAAATAAATAAGCAAATAATTTATGTCAAATTACTTTTACAATTTTATTAATTAAACAATTTGTTAGAAATGCAAACGTACTATATAGTATGCTATTAGATGTTAAACTTTTAATACATAGATACATATAAAAATACACTTCTTCAACTGTATTTAACTGCTTGTGGAATAATAAATTGAAGAATATAAAAAAAAAATCTAAGATACTTTATGATGGATTTACTTATTTACAGTATGGCATTTATACTATTTTGCATAATATAAAAAATATAAGTGGTTAGTTAATAAAAAGGTTATTAGAATAGGGCTATTTTTTGTTATTATTTTATATTCAGTAGCTCAATGACATAACAGTTTTCATTTTGGTACTATTTAGTGCCATTTACAAACATTATTAACACTACAGGTTAAGAAGGTGATGCAATACGTGTACATTATCTAATTAAATATGTGTTAACTCTTAAACCTTAATTTGAGCTGGAAACACACTATACATAATTTAAGTTCAAAACATAAATAAAACATTAACACTTTACAGTAATGGTAAATCAAATAACAATACTTATTACAGTAACTAATATTGTTAAATAGTTAAGTAATGTCTCAAATAATGATTAATTGACACTGCTAATAATGTTATAAATAATAATGAATTAAGACATTACAAATTAAGACGTCAGAAAAGATGTGATTTTAATTAATAATGTTGCAACTAGTGTCAATTAATAATTATTTAAGACTTTTTAACATCATAAAAACGGTTAAATAATGCACCCTTTTCTAAAATAGTTAGTAAAATGTGTAAAATGTGTAAATATAAACGTGTTTTATACTTTACAAAGAAATGAGACATCAAATACTTTGTAAAGTATAGATTCAGTACGGCACCTTACAGTGCACAAAAAACCCACAGGTCAAAATACATACAGGAGGGCGAGTGTGTGTGTGTGTGTGTGTGTGTGTGTGTGTGTGTGTGTGTGTGTGTGTGTATGTGTGTGTGTGTGTGTGTGTGTGTGGGCAGTAAGGTGCAAGGGAAAACCCCAAAGAATTTACTCAATCTGTTATTTCTGCCCTAACAAAAGACCCCCGGCCCCCCCACCCCCCCGGTGTGATGGATGTGGGTGTAGGTGGCGTGACAGAAGCGGCTGGTATTTTAAAAGGGGCATCTATAACCCACACCTCCACACCTGATATACCGTCCATACAGACCCTGCTCTCCTCCCTTTACTTTCATTAGGCTGAATGGAGAAACTCACAGAGCTGCAGATACCAGCATTCATCACCCGGGGGTCCTCAGGCCCACCGATCATATCGCCCGTAATTTACTGTCGTTTACAGAACGCTTTCCAGAGTGCACTGCGTTCAGCATGACGGAGCGGCTCTCCAGCAGAGTTCAGGATTTTACAAGTGTGTGTGTGTGTGTGTGTTATTGTGAGTGTGTGCACATTAATTTCCATACATTTGCTGTACATGACTAGATCATCAGTCATCTGCAGAGTTATGATTGTGACTGAGGAGATATTATTTCTAATTCTGACAGTGGGTTTATTATAGCTGAGGTGAAGAGGAGGCGGGTCACGCCGACACATTCACACACTGCTGCAGCCGTGACCCGGCACATCAGCAGCCACTGCACAAACCCTGCCAAGGCACGCATGTGTGTGTGTGTGTGTGTCGTGTGTTTATGATCAGCTGAAATCTTGCCTAATGTTTACCAATGTGTGTGTGTGTGTGTGTGGTCATGTGTCAGAGCACTGATAACTGACACTCATGCAAACCCTCAGCCTCTTCATACAACTGCATTACTGTTTTTTTTGTTTGTTTTTTTACAGTATTGACCATAATAGGCTAATTGTAAAGTGATGAATCCAACTTGAATCTAAAATACAGTAAATTTATTAAATCCAGTATGAATCTTTAGTGTGTGCTGTTTATTGACTGTCATAACTGTGTGGTGACTTTAATCCATTATGAATCTGCACTGTGTACTGTAAAGTGATTTTAATCCAGTATATATCTGCAGAGTGTGTAGTTTTTTTACAATTTGACAGTAATAATTGTGTAGTGATTTTAATCCAGTATGAATCTGCAGTGACTACTGCAAAGTGATTTTAATCCAGTATGAATCTGCAGTGTGTACTGTGAAGTGATTTCAATCCAGTATGAATCTGCAGTGTGTACTGTGAAGTGATTTCAATCCAGTATGAATCTATCTGCACTGTGTTCTTTACTGTGTTCTGACATTTTTGATTGTGTAGTGATTTTATCCAGAATGAGTCTACAGTATGTACTTTAGATTGATTTTAATCCAGTATGAACCTGCAGTGACTTCTGTGAAGTGATTTTAAAGTCTGACATTAATTATTGTAAAGTGATTTTAATCCAGTATGAATATGCAATATGTGTAGTTTTCACAATCTGCTAGCAATAATTATTATGTGATTTTTATCCAGTAGGAATTGTCAGTGTGTGTTGTTTATTAACAGTAATAATTGTGCAGTGATTTTAATCCAGTATGAATCTTTAGCATGTACTGTAGATTCATTTTAATCCATTATGAATCTGCAGTGTCTACTGTAGAGGGATTTTACAGAATAACATTAATTATTGTAAAGTGATTTTTATCCAGTATGAATATGCAATCTGTGTAGTTTTCACAATCTCCTAGCAACAATTATGATGTAATTGTTTTTATCCAGGATGAATCGCCAGTGTGTGTTATTTATTGACTGTCATAACTGTGTACTAATTTTAAGGGATTTTTGTGAAGTGATTTATGAATATACAATGTGTGTAGTGATTTAATCCAGTGTGTACTGTTGATTGATTTTAATCCAGTATGAATCTGCAGTGTCTACTGTTGAGTGATTTTACAGTCTGACATTAATTGTTGTAAAGTGATTTTAATCCTGAATGAATATGCAGTGTGTGTAGTTTTCACAATCAACTTGCAATAATTATGATGTGATTTTTATCCAGTATTAATTGTCAGTGTGAGTTGTTTATTAACTGTCATAACTGTGTTGTGACTTTAATCCAGTATGAATCTACAGTGTGTACTATAGAGTAAATTTAATCCACCATGAATTCTGCAATGTATAATTATTTACAAAACAATATTATGTTGGCATTTTTACTAAATGCTTATTGTTAATGGTTATTAATGTGTTATAGAGTGTTTATGGAGGAGTCTTTTGGATACAGAGTTACAGTCTCAGATAAACAAACTAGAAAACTGAAGAAACTGATTTTACTGATTTTGTTTATTTTATTGCTGTGGAAATGAGTTACACACTTGACTGGAGTAAATTTAATAATGATGTAGAGATACAGTTATAAGTTTTTTTAATGTTAAACCATGAATCGACTCTGTGTATAACAGTGAGGATATGGTGTGTGTGTGATATGGATGGTGTGTGTAGATGGTTTATTAGGTGTGTATGGTGAGTTGGCTTTAGTACAGGTTGTATGGGTTGTAAGGAAAGACAGTGCAGTCCTGAGCTTTAAACCAAACCACCCGCGTTCATAACCTCACCCTCTCAATCAAACCCAACATTTTCCCATAATAAGTGCCATGTTTCCCATCGCCATGCCAACCGGCTCTGTGTTTCTCTCAGTGTTTCACTCTGTCTTCATGGAAATGGGTTTCACTACTGCTGCTAATTTAACTTTATCTGGATTGCTTTATCTGGACTATTGTTCTTAACTAAAATCCTTATGTAGTTTATATGCTTTTATTATTTTTAGTCATTATTTCATTTAATTCTAACTTTAATTTGCAAGTTTTTATTTGCATTATTCTTGTGTTTGTGTGCATAATTGTTTATGATGTATTGGTAACGTTTATTGTTTTTGCATGATGTTGCTAAGCACCTAGCATAGCTAAGAATAAGCAGTATGTCCACTAAATATTTAAATGCTTGTTGAAACCCTCTTCTAATGATTCTCAATACATTCAGCTATTTAAGTTGCACTGCTGACACAGATGTGTGTCTATTAATTAATCATTCGACAAAGAGTACAGAGCCTGGAAACACAATAGCGATTTTATTTAGCAAAATAATCACAGCCTTGTTTTTACTTTTATTTAAGCTGAAATGTAAGTGCTTTCTCTTTCTTTCTTATCTCTCTCTCACACACACATACACACACACACACACACACACACAGATGCTGGCATATTTCCTCTTGCCAGCATGTTAAATGTGGAATATGGAGCTACCCTAGAGTGTATTTCCTCCTTGAAAGCTTTCCATTAAACTCAGTATGATGAAATATATATTTAAAAGTATCAAAACTGCCCTAGCCTCTAGTCTCTACACTTTATACCACACTACAATATTGTTGCTTATTTCCTCCCAACAATACATGGAAAAAACAACATTTTAATTTCATGGTTTCATGATATTAATCATGATCAATCACAGAACATTGTTTAGCGGTTGACACAACTAATATAAATAGAAATATTATATTTATCTAAAACTTATTGTTTGATTGACATTTCAATACTCGTTATTCATTATTAAAAGCTTAAGAACAAGAAAAAATGACATAATTCAGTTTTTTTTATCGAGTCACCACTAATAGAAACTTTTTGCTTAGATTTTTTCAGTATACTGTTATATTAATGTATACAATGGCCACTCAAAAGCGAGAGCTTTTATTTTGTCTTCTTGAAAAAACAATATATACAGAATACATTTCTTCATGAATGTCAAACACACTGCATATATTTACAATCTACAAAGCAGCCAAATACCGGCCACAGAAAAACATATGACTACACAATCCATTTTTAATAATCTGAGAGGGATTAAACCCCACTGAGAGTTAAAACACTACACACTGACTCCCTGACCTCATCACCTGCTGAGTTTTCATAACCACCTCTGACATCGTCCACTCTAATTGTCTGGACAGCAGGTTTATTATATCCTCTCTGCTGGCACCTGGCCACAGAGTTCGAAGGTCACCTGCCCGACCCCAGGAGCTAGCAGTACCCCGCTGAAACACTAGCGCAGTGCTAATCCATCTGCTCAGAGCTACAAGCTAACACACCGCCATTCCATCTGCAGCAGTGGTAAGACCCTAATTGACTTCCTGCAGCCCACCACCACAGCGTCTGGATGACAACACATGAGAGAACAGCAGTAATGTTGGGTTTGGGGGGTGAAAGAGAGGATTATGGGATGAGAAATGGCTCAGGAGAGCAGCAGCTAGCTTTGAAGTCCCGAGCCCCAAAACTCCTCAGCCTCAGTTCCTAAACCACACACTGTGGAAAAACACTGAGAAAAGTTCTACAACTAATTTCAGTTCATTTCTGACAATAGTTGATGAAAATTGGATTTAGTCTTTTCTAGAGATCAACTAATGGTCAATTTAATGATGGAATGCATCTTTTCTGGTTGAATGTATGTTTAATGGGAGTAAATCACATGTCAGAGCTTTGCTGTATACAAACGTTTTATTCTTGTTGGATGTTTTTGACTGAACTTTTCCAATAAAAGAAACAATAAAACATGAGATGTGTTTGATTTATGTCCCAATAATATATTTTCCTGATCACAACTAAAGTTCCTAATGCTGGTGCATTTTCAGTTTCTTTAAATAAAAAAAAAACATTCTATCAATCAATATCATTCAATTAAATGTCTATTAAAAGCAAAAACTTCAAGCCTAACCTCAACCATGAATCAACCCTTAAACAGTAAAATGTTAAGATTAAAGTCTGGTTTAGGGTTGGATATAGGATTAGAGTCAAGAGAATTATTTACTTTCATTCACAGTTTAATTGCTTTTAATAGACATGCAGTTGAATGAATCTATACGGCATCTATCATTTATTAAGAAGCATTTTAATACCAGAAAAGTGTTTTTTTCTGAAGAAATTGAGAGTTATTGCACTACTAAACAATTCCAAAATGTTTGTTGGTGTTCCTATAGGCAGTTCAGTTTCTAATTATTTAGAAAACGCAGAGAACATTTTGGGCTGGAGTTCAGGAGCTTTTGCTCATCGAAGGAAGCTACTCCCACCCTATGTGGTTAGTGGAATCACGAAGGACAGATGACAGAAAGGGACGTAACAGGGTAGCAGGGTTGCAAAGACTAAATGTAACATTAGCACAGTTAGAGATTGTATTTATTGGATATTAGATTGGGAGGTGGAGCTTCAGGCATGTTCCTCCTCTTAAAAAGTCAAGTCAAGGTAATGGGAACCTCTAAACCTATGGTGAATGATTGGGTGCCATTCATTTCTATAGGGAAAAAAATGATACTACACTGGAACAATATATTAGTACTACAGTATGTGTAGTAACACAGGTGTCAGTAATAAATCAAAAGATCTAGAAAAAAAACTGGTAGCATGCTATTGATTAGGTTTAATTTATTTTCTATGCATGAAATGTTCATGAATTAATTGTAAATAAACTCGAGAGAGTTTGTTTAAAAATATTTTTAAGCTGACCTGGAAAATTCCATTTTCCACAGAGGCTTAAACTTTTGGAATTAGGTAATGTCTTTTTTAATGACATCATCAGAGATTTAGAGAAGATCCTGTGCTTCGTCTCCTCACTGCTCTACCTCAGCATGACAGTAATAATGGAATTTTCTCTCCAGCACCAGCCAGAGAAACCTGAAATCTGATTATGGACTCTGAAAGTCTCACCTGCCCTGTGCAGCTCTCTGGCTGGTATACTGGAGGTTTCCACTGGGCACTCAAGTCTTCCACTACAAGCACTAGGCACACCACCATCACACCCCATTTATATTAATACTGGGGTTCTGCTCAAGTTCAGATCTGCTGTGCAAAACGGCTGAAACCAAAATACAGTTTCCACCAGCAGAACTATGAATTATGAACTGAAATTAGAAGTCATCAAAATTACATCATAAGACTGACCTTATGGGTCTGAGGGTCTGGGACTTCAGTGACCCAGTGAGTCAGTATCTCCAACTAGAGAAAGCCTGAAATGATGTTGAATTTTCTCATTACCAGTTGACCAACCTAAACTGAGAAATGAGAAAAACAACCGCTAATTTAGCAGCTCACAAAAAAACCAGAGTAACAGCATAGAAATGATTCAATGGAGTGTTAATGCAGGAGTCATTCTCAAGACAAAAATGTGTAGCTAAAACTGTTCTACAAGAAGTACATGATAACAATCAAACATGGTGGTGGTAGGGTGATGGAATGGGAAACCTGCCAGTAGTTTTTTGCTCCTCCAACATTTAGCTCAGTAAGCAATGTGTTTTCGATGATAAAAAAATGCTCTGCTGTCTAAATGCAGCTGTTTTCACACTGAGCACACTGAGCTCTGTACACTATTAAAGTATAAGTTCTGGTTCTTTAATTTTAAACTGAGGTGGAAGATAAGTTGCTTTGAAAAACTTTTAAGAAAAAGTATCTTAAACTTTTTTGAGGGTTTCTCCAAGCAGCTTAACATATTGTACTTTTAACAATGTACAGTGGTTTACAATCTTGTGGTGGTTAACTGGCTGAGCTGAAGCCCAGTAACCCAGTCAACAATTTTTGCTTAATAGAATGTTTTCTGAACATTACAATCAATCTTCTTACAAAGGCTAATCTGTCATGTTTTCTAAGTGTCTTAAATGTTCTGGTAACATTACTGCAATGTCAACTGTGTCAATCTTTTCATTTTAATGTTTTCATAAAGTTAGTATTTCTCTAGCTGGTAGAATTATGAGAGAAAGTTTCTAATAATGTTATAATGCAAACCTGGAATGTTCCAGCAACATTATTATTTAACAGTTCAGGCTAAACTTCCTAGAAACTTTTCAAACCTTTACTAAAATTCTTATAACATTCTTTGTAAGCTGGGAATATGAGAAAGGCTGAAGTCTTTCAATTGCTGTTAAACGGTGCAGGCAGAAATTGGGTAATGCTACTATTTAGAGATGAACATGAGGATGCAGTGATTGTGAAAAAGGGTCTACTGGTGTAGAATGTCGTTTAACTGTGCCATAATTCATTTGCAGAAATTTAAGACAATCTCAAAGGTCAATGCTTTTTGCTTTGTTGCCCTGTTGTTTGCTGCTAAATTGTGTCCCTAGTTAGTAAAATCACTTATACAGGAAGTGTGTTAAGGCAGAGGGCGGTGAGGTGAAGACACAGTAACATATCCACTGCTTCACTCTCTGCATCACACACAGATAACAAAGGCCACATTCCAATCCCTGACCCCACCTAACACTGTCCAGCACACACACAAACACACACACACACACACACACACACACCAACCATCACCAGCATCCCCCCCACCAACACACACTAATCTTAGAAGCAGAGATAAGACAATACAACACTTTTACTTACACATCTTTAACTTCTTTATTTTACTCAAACACTGCTGAGTTGACCTGTCAGAGTCTTGTTAGAAACTGATGAAGTATTCAACAATGGTTCGGGTAAATGTGATTCATTTTGATGATAAAATGCTGATATTTAATAGAAGTTTTATAATATTTGTGATTGATAGAACAGTACATTTGGGCATCATTTGTTACATTAAATAGTACCCAGTGTGCACAAACTGTTCAACCGATGCAATCCTATGAATGAAAGATGGTCTTTTCTGGACGTTATATACTTGGTTACTCAAACAAAAGCAGGATAAACTCTTTTTTTTTCTAAATATTTTGCTAATTCTACCCCATTTCCCACCTCAATTTAGAAAGAGGCTCTTAAACATCAGCTAACAGACGCCTTGTGTTAACCAATATCACAATGGGAGTAATGAGAGAAGAGGAACAACATGACCTACTGTACTCTCTCGGACTCTGGCTGCTGATGGAGATCGTTGATCGTCAGATTATAGTGAGTTGCTGGACCTCTCAGAGTTTCAGATAAACTGTTTTAATTACCTTGTATTCATAAGAAGCAATTAATGAGTAGGTGTCCTCCTATTTTTATCTTCCATATACACTACCAGTCAAAAGTTTGGAAACACGCTATATGCACTTTTTCTCTGCATTGTAGATTCATACTAAAGTCATCCAAACTATGCAGAAAACATATGGAATTATTTAGTAAACAAAAATTTAATTAAACAAACCAGAATATGTTCTATATTTAAGACTCTTTAAAGTAGGCACCTTAGATGCTTAGATGACAACTTTGCACACCTTCACTGGATTTTTTCAGTCAGCTTTATGAGGTAAAGTCATATGGATTGCCTTTTCAGTCTACTTAGTAAAGTAAAGTAGATCGAAAAATACTTTAAGAAATAAAAGCCAATCAATCTGAAAAAAAAATGTACTTTGAAATTTGAAAGTATCCTTAAAGTGACCATCAAAGACCATCAAAAACTTCATGATGCTCTCACCAGGATTGTTCGAGAAAAGAAAGATTTACCTCTCAGGAGTTACCTCTGTTGCATAGAGCTGTCTGAATGCTTCAATGCTTCTGAGTATTTTGTTTTTTTTAACACTTTTAAGTTACTACATGATTCCTTACGTGTCTGGATATATACATTTACAATGTGGGAAAACAAATGTAGCTATCAAATAATGAAAACCTATGTACACCAATTAGCACAGTGCTAAAATCACTTCTACAGAAGACAAATGAACTACAATAAAACACACACACACACACACACACACATCAGTTGGCTGTTAATCTGGGTCACTGGCATATTTGGAAAACAAACCTGCAGCCTGTCAGTTCCAGTCCACCACACCAGGACCTGAAGGAGAACTTGTCGTTTAGCGATAACCGTGTCATCATCCATCCGTCTCACAGCCCAGGCCCTGTCCGGCTCGTCAGAATGACACGGAACATCTGTAGCCTTATCTGGACCCGTCCACACGCGGCATAATCAAACCGCACACTTCCCAAAGATCCACTGAACCAGAACCTACCGCAGCATCTGCAGGTGCCACAGCAGAGAGGAACTTCACATATTTACTGAAGAATCATAATATTACAAAATTACATTTCTGCGTTTTAAAAATGAATATTCTGCTCTAATAAAACAGTGTTCAGCTACATGCATAAATATATTGAATTAATTAAAAATCAATAGTATTGGTTAAAATAAACAAAAAAATAACCTAACATAAACAAAATAACATAGATCGGTGTAGATTTAGATAGACACAGTGGCTTGATGGTAAGCATGGTCAACTCTCCATTAAACATTTATCAGTTCAAGTCCCTACCTGGGTGGAATTTCCATGTAATCTCTGTGTTTTTCTCTCACAAAAAACATGGAGATCAGATGAATTACATTCACTAAATTGTCCTGGAATTGATTACTCTGATTCCACACCCTGGTGGGTATGTATGCGCACTGTATGTGTGTGAATGTGAATATGTCTGATTCAGAACTAGATTGGTACTCCATCCTGGGTCTGTTTCTGGTTGAGAGTACGCTGTGTGTGATTGGCTGCTGCTTCCTGTCTGTGTGTGTGTTGGGTAAATAAATGTGATTGATTTTGGATTGTGCAGAGTGTTGATGGTAAAGATTCACTGTGTTCCTTACACAGCGGTATAAGTGTAAGTAAAACTTAGGAACATGCTGAAAAAAATGTAATAATTTTTGTATTGATTTAAATAAACCTACATAGGAACTTATACCAAGATCTGAGTTAAAGGTGAGCTGTAAAAGGTGTTTTTATATAGTTTTAAAATTAAATATGAATGTGCTAGAATGTAAATTTAGCAGGGAAAAGAAGCAAAAATAGTAAAAGTGGTAAAAGTAATTTTTAGTGATTACCATTAGTAGAGACTCTGCCCATTTTCAAAGCATGTATACCTGCTGTTTGCACTTCTTTCTACTCAACACCCCTGCAGGAATGCCCATGTTTCTGTGCTGTGTGTGTGTGTGTGTGTGTGTGTGTGTGTGTGTGTGTGTGTGTGTGTGTAAATCATGCTCACTATCTCAGGGCCTGGGTGCATTCCGCCCGGAGCCCGCTGTGTCATTTATCTGTCTGTTTCGATGAAGTCATTGGCACTCGTGCCGCTCCAATAGCAGCTGTTTTTACCCCCCTAACCCCTCCCATCCCCAACATCCCCTCCCTGACCACACACCCCCCCCCCCCACCACCACCAGCAACCCCGGCAACCATCACCCAATCAGCAGCGGCGGCACCATTGGCTGAGTGCTGTCTGCATAAACACATCATTCACTATACATCACATACCTTATCCTCAACACACACAACCACACACCCTCTCTCACACACACACACACACACACACTGTCTGAAAAAAAAAAACACAAAGTAAAATAAAAAATAATAATAATAATAAAAAACATTATCAGCCACATTTAATGATTATTAGGAGTATGTAGCACTGTTTTATCAATATTTACAGTAATGCATGGTAAATAACCTAGTTATATACTAATGAATTCCATTTGGAATTTCTAGTTCCACTCTGTTTGGACAGGATTTACTCTTTTTGTTAGTTTTGGAGGTCAAAAAGTGACAAAATATTTTTTTTCTTTTGTCTTTTTTTATTTATATACATTTTTAATTGTATATAAAACTATGTGATGCAACTTTTATGAAAACTTTCAAGTATACTGAATTTATTGTTACTATATGGAACATAATGTATTAAATGGTTAATATAGAGTATTAGATGTTAATGTTTAATCTTAATGATTACTTTAATAGTTTACTATAATTAGCCAAAAGCCTTGTTTCTCCATTTTTCTCTATATCTAAATCTAAATCTGGCATTTGTTCTTTGTAATTAATCTGGTATTTACATTGGACCAATAGAAATGTTCCACAATGATTTAGAATGGAACCTATAAATCTGTTTAACTGATGCAGAAATATTCCTTTTTTATTATTATTTAATAGAATATTCCTATTTTATCTTCCTTAATTAATCCTTGTTGTTTCATGTGCTTAAGTCATTTGCAAAGCATTGTTTTATTACTGGTTCAGTAATAATACTGGTTAAATTGTAATTGTAATTGTAATGTGTATGACTATAAGTAACAAAAACAATTTTTACTCAGAACTTGAATCTGAAATTTGATTGTGAATAAATATATACCTATACAATATATTCCTGAATCCTTTAATTGTCCTATATCCTTGTCTCCTTGTTATAATATATAATAGTATATGAACCTGTTGTATATGCATTAGTTAAACTATATATTTTAGCTACATTTAATAGTATTTGCCTCGGTTCATCAGGTATAGACTCTATAAGGTCTGCAGAGTAAAAACAACAGCCTGAGAAAAAAAAAATAACACAACACAGTTATTACAGTATTATTACAGTATTATTAGAGTAATAACTCAGCCTTTATCACCTTTACTCTCCATCCAACCCAAACACAGCTAGATTCAGACTGCTATTAATTACCTGCCTGATAATTTCACCTAATAAAAACATGCGTATCCGCGCGGTTACGGGTCCCGGTGGGCATTATGTCTGAGAGCAGTGTGGAAACAGAGCTCTGGCCACTGGTTTAACTGGGACGGCCTGTCAGAGTGAGTCTGATAAAGCCTGGGGATCCTGCAGTTACAACAATGTGTCAAACAAGCTGCTATTGACCTGCCAGGCCTGCACACACACTCACACACACACACACACACACACACACACACACACACACACACACACACACACACACACACAGACATAGATAAGATTAGGCAGAGCTGCTCTAAAGTTCATCCCGGACAAAGTGTGGCTTACGCTGTAAGAGCAGCAGGCGCTAAATAATATACTGTACAAATCTGCCCTGAGAACACACTGATACACAGCCTGGCCAAATGTATCTGGACGCACAGTCTAATAACCAGATAGTGAATTATCTTGTGAAGTGAAGTGTCACATAGAAAGAAAAAGCACTCTCATGTGACTGATTAGCAATCTGATTCTTTTTATAGTAGTGGTCCAACATCATACAATTAAAATAAGGACTCTTTTAATGAGCTGATTTATTATTATTATTATTATTTTTTATTTATATGCCCTAAGAATACTCTGATACACCGCCTGTCCAAAAGTGTGTTGTTTAGGAGGAGTTTAAGAGTCTTACAGCTCCTGGAATGAAGCTGTTTCTGAGTCTGGTTGTTTTGCACTTGATGCTTTGCAGTCAATAGTGGAACTGTGTTCTCTGGAATGAAAACAGAGCTCCATACTTTTGTGCTTTTGAATGGGATTTTCAGAACTAATCATCCAGTGTCATTAGTTGACCACACTGATGCTCTATTTACTCTGGTGTGTAAATGCAATTAAATTGTTTCAACATCTGATGTTAAGAAGCCTGTTAAGAATATAACACAAGAAGACATATAAAGAAATGTAATTAACTAAATTGTAAATTCTTTATTTCTTTCTTCCTCGGGTCTTTCTCTCATCCTGGCAGTGATGTGTGCCAGGTAGCATCAGTAAACATCCCACACAAACTCACTGTATATTTCTTACTCTTGTTCTCACTCACTGTTTCTCTCTCTTCTTTATTTGTCAATGTATTTCTTTCTTTCTTTTTTCTTTTTTTCTCTCTCGTTCTATATTTAATGCTCTTGTTTTCTATCTGTGCAGCTCTTCTGTGATGCAATCTATTTTTTTCTCATGTAAAACCTGTTGAGAACATAACATATGATAAACATATACATCATACAAAATGTAATTAATAAAAATGTAAAGCGTAAACTAAGAAAAATAAATAAGTAATAATAACATTATTATATTGTTACATAATAATAACAATTCACAATTGTTTCACTGTTATTATATACATTGTTAAAGTGTAAGTTACTAGTGACACAAAGGATAAACTGAAAGCTAATATGCTTATAATGCTTATAAAGTTTTACACTTAACAAAGTGTTCTGTGTTCAGAAGGAGGCCAAATAGAACAGTGTTAGTTCAGACCCTAGTGGTCAGGTATCTTCTCTACAGCTGACCACTGCCCTGGTCAAAAAAAAAGAAAAAAAAAAGACACTTTATTAGATTTACTTTAACATTTGTCCTAATTCAATAGCATTATTTTCATTTATTGTTTAGTTAATAATGTTACATTTTGTGCCTTATTTTTTGCTTCATTTGGGTTTCATTTTAAGTGTTTTACTTATTAAAAATAGTAATTTATTTCTTTAAATAATTTAAATGTATAACTTATTTACATTTTATTTATTTAACTTGTTAAAAATATATTAAACATTTTAAAGTTAAAGCTACTGTTTAATGTATGTACAGTTAAAAAAAGTGTAAGTTAAAAAATCAAATTTGATTTGATATTAATAATAAATCATATTTAAATAGCTGGTATCGATTTAAAAGACAACTGTAGAGCTCCAGTATTGCATCTCAGTTCATTAATAATCATATTATTATTGCACATTGTAAGATTGACTGGTTAAAACATTATGTCACTACTGTCCAATGGGAAAACTGTCCAAAAATATTTTTTTCCACTGTTTGAACTGCTCTGTACATCATGTGAATAATTCTAGAATAATAAATAGACCATATACAATCCAATCCAATTGAAATAAACTCTTATTTTACATCAACACAGCAGTAACTGTGACATTCTGAAACATATAAAAGCACAAGAGCTAAAATTCACCTGAAATTTCTGATTACCTGAGTCTGAATGGGATACATGCTTTTTATTTTCATGTGTGGACGCCCCCCTGTGGCCACTACATGTAACACCAGCAGCAGCAGCATCCACAGTATCTGTAAGAGGCAAGTTTTCATATACATATATTTGCAGTGATGTCAGGGTACAGTTATAAATTGATGATGTGTGAACCAGCAGCAGAACAAATGCTAAATAAATAAATAATAAACAAAAACAAACAAAAACACATTGTATCATCTCAATTATTTAAAAATTCAGAATAGTGCAGCTGTTAAAGTGCAGTGCAGAGCTAAAAGTGCATGCAGCGCTTCAGGAAGCTGTGAGAGGGAATGTTTCCAGCGTTTGGAGTGTTTTGTGGAGGATTGTGGGAGAAAAAAATCCTGGCGTGACAGAGCCGGCGGCTAACTCGCCCCGCCGCCAAAATGGAAATAAACACTTTGCTGCTGTTTGCTTAAATGGAGCTCAAGGCCTCTGGAGGTGTTTGCTGAAGGGGAAGGGGGGAAAAAGGCAAATATCCCTTTTTCCTTTCTCTCTCTCTCTCTCTCTCTCTCTCTCTCTCTCACTCTCTCCATCCATTCTTTATTTCTTCCTTCCTTCTGTCTTTCTCTTGTCCCGGCGGTGATGTGTGCCAGAGAGCGTTGGTAAACATCCCAAGCAGACCTGCATCAATAGGCCTAGGCCTCTCTCTCTCTCTCTCTCTCTCTCTCTATTTCTCTCTCTTTCTCTTTCTTTCCCTCTCTTTCTCTCTCTCTCTCTTTCTCTCATTCTATATTTCTTGCTCTTGTTTTCTGTACTTTTCTTTCGCTATCTCTCTTTTTTCATCTGTCTCTGTATTTCCAGCTATGTTTGTCTCTCTCTCATTCTATATTTGTCACTCTTGTTCTTTCTTTCTCTCTCTCCCTCTAAGTCTGTTTGTAACTCTTGTTCTTTGTTTGTTTGTTTGTTTGTTTCTTTGTGTCTTTCTTTCTATATTTATTATATATTTCTAACTTTTGAACTCTTATTCTTTCTTTCTCTCTTTCCCTCCCTTTTATTGTATATGGCTAACTCTTGAACTCTTGTTCTTTCTCTCTCTCTCTCTCTCTCTCTCTCTCTCTCACTCTCTCTCTCCCTCTTATTCTATATCCTCTTATAATTGCTCTTGTTTTTTCTCTCGCTTTCTCTCTTTTTATGTCTGTGTATTTCTTCCTTTCTCTCTCTCATTCTATTTTTCTTATTTGTGTTCTCTCTCTCACTTTCTCTCTTTCTTAATCTGTTTCTGTATCTTTCTCTCCCTCCCTCACTCTATATTTCTTACTCTTCTTCTCGCTCAGTCTTTCTCTCTCATTTTATATTTCTTGTTCTCTTGTTCTCTTCTCTAGGGGTGAGTGAGGTGAACCCGAGCTCAGGGAGTTGTATGATGGTGTGGTGATATTAATGATAAGGGCAGATGTATGAGGGGCTTTTGCTTCTCGTCGTTTGTCCCAGAAACTCCTGAGAGCAGCAGCTGGGACCGGTGGGCTGGGCGGATGGGCTGCAGCCGGCCTGCAGGTGTTCCAGTCCTGGGTGGAGTGTGGGGTCAGCATGGAGACCATATGCCCCAGAACAACATGCAGCAGAACTCACTCAGAGGATACTTAAATATGAAGAGCTTCATTCCAGAAAGCAGTACATTTATTTACAAATGTATTGCAATTTTTTTCTAATCTTCTATCTTCTATAATTTTCTATAGGTATAGGTATTATTAATCTTTGTCTTATTAATACCACTATTTATTTATGGTTGATTTTGGAGCATTTCTATTTGTCCATTCATCATGAAATTGTGACATTAAGAGCTGCCAGATTCATGTTGTCAGTTTGCAGTTTTATATTTGTAAAATAAAGTGAGAAAAACATTTTCACACTATTTAACCCAATTCTTGTGTTGTGTTGATTTGGGTTGATCTGAACTGCGCTGAATCTGAAATAGCAGAATTTAGTTAAATTGCACTGAGCCAAGATTGATTCCTTTAAACTGAGTTGTCTCTGGATAACTTAAGCTAAACTGAACTGAGTTGAACTCAGCTGGGTGATT
Organism: Astyanax mexicanus; assembly: GCF_023375975.1. NCBI lineage: Eukaryota > Metazoa > Chordata > Actinopteri > Characiformes > Acestrorhamphidae > Astyanax > Astyanax mexicanus. The sequence continues at coordinate 32,742,113 of NC_064417.1, forward strand.
TGAATCACATCTGTTCACATGATTTACATTAAATGGATTAAGTTTTAATGATTCAGTTGGACTCAGTTTAGTCCTTGAGCTGAAATCAACTGGGTTCGACTGAACTGTTAAAATTACTCATCTGAAGTCTGCTGGGTGGTTTTAAACACACCTCATATATAAACAGTGTCCTGGTTGCTCTGCAGGTCCAATCAGAACAATTGCGGCTCTGTTTCTGAAGCTAGTAAAGAGGGATGCAACCCACGCAGCGCTCAGAACCACAGAACCAATCAGAATGCAGAGTTTAGTGGCAGTGGGCCACAATCTAGAGGCAAAACGCAGGCGAGACCAACTTATTTATTTATTTGTGAACTGAGTTACGGCACATCTTGGGACGATTGATCATCTGAAGCTCCACTTTAACACAACACAGTGGATTCCTCAGCCTGCGGTATGCAGACCTGGAGAGAGAGAGAGAGAGAGAGAGAGAGAGAGATGTAAAGTAAAACCGAACAAGGGTGTTTCATTATTTTGCGTCCCACACTGCATATTTCATTTTTTCATATGATCACAATGGAGCTTTTTCAGCACTCATGGGTAAACATGTCATTTTGTAATTTTTTTGTCTTTTTTTAATTTATATAAAGCAGCAGAATCAACAGTGTAACTCGTGTCGAGATGAGAATTATCCAGAGAAAAATTGGCAGCGTGAGTCACTGAGAGTGAGAGAGAGCAAGAAAGAGAGCAAGAGAGAGAGAGAGAGAGAGAGATCACATGATCTTTGAGAATGTGTTCTCTGGAATTATGAAGCTCTGTCCAATACTTTAGGATGGGATGAGTTGGGGAGTTGGGAATGAGGCGAGTTGGTGACCATTCAACATTTCTTGAACCTGCAGATAAAGTGTAAACCAAGAGTGTGCAGATCTGTCTTCAAAGATAAATGTACAGTTTCAGTTTCTGAATCAGTTTCTCTGATTTTGCTATTTATAAGTATATGTTTGAGTAAAACGAACATTGTTGTTTTATTCTATAAACTACGGATAACATTTCTCCAAAATTCCAAATAAAAATATTGTCATTTAGAACATTTATTTGCAGAAATGGCTGAAATAACAGAAATGATGCAGAGCTTTCAGACCTCAAATCATGCAAAGTTTTTAAAGTTTTCATAAAGTTTTAAGAGTTCAGAAATCCATATTTGGTGGAATAACCCTGGTTTTTAATCACAGTTTTTATGAATCTTGGTATGCTCTCCTCCACCAGTCTTACACACTGCTTTTGGATAATGTTATGCCACCCCTGGTGCAAAAATTCAAGCAGTTTATCTTGGTTTGATGGCCTGTGATCATCCATTTACCTCTTGATTATATTCCAGATTTTTTTTATTTGGTAAAATCAAAGAAACTCATCATTTTTAAGTGGTCTCTTTTCTGTTGCTGTTTTTAAAACATATACGAAGAAAACACATTAGGTTTAGGTTGTGTCCAAACCTAAACTTTTAACTACTATAAGATACTATAAGATATATTAAATGATAGTATTAATAACAAATATGTTTAGCATGACAATAATAACAGCATAAATGTTATTGTGTACATGTATTAGAAAGACAATAACACAGCTTGTAAGAAAAATCATATATACTTGATTTTCTAATTAAGCCTTCAAGTACAGTCAGTTATCTAACTTTATTTACAGTATGTTGAGAATTCCACTTTATGTTCTGTAATCCCCCACATTCCTGTAGTTTTTACCTTCGTATGATGTTAAAATATATACTAAAATGATCACACCTGTTTGTGTAATGTGTAATGAAAGAGCTACAGTATATATTCGATGTGTCCAATCATTCCAATCTTATTTTGAGCTACTAGAGTTGCAGTAGTGACGGTAATGAAAGACAGTAATATAGATTAAATCCATAAATCAGTGCTGAGACCTACAGTGTAACAAAGCCCTGATCACTCCCACCCTCAGACTGAGTTTACTGATGTGATTATCCTGCAGTGTCCACACTTACTCTCTCGTTTACTCGTTCGCTCCAAGCGAAAAAACGAAAAGAATGCAAAACCCTTCTCAAACAATGGATCGCACACAAATCCACAGTTTATTCTTTTGGTTGGGGGCGGGAAGTAACCTTGACACGCTGGATGTTAATTGGATGTGCAGGTTACATGTAATTAGTGTATTTTTTTCTGTTTTTTTTTTTCTTTTTTTCTTCTTCTTGTTTTAGTGAAGGCCGGGAAAAGAGAAAAGCGAAAGGAGTAAAGCGAAGCCGTACGTAAGAAGAATCTCGTGGAGGTGGCAAAGCCCTCCTGCTTGTTTTTCAACGATTAGCTGTTCATCAGAATTACCAGCTCAAATCCAGCAGTTTCACTTCCCGCATTAGAGGGGATGAATATTGATCTGCTAAAGAGGATTTATTTATTTCATGCTCTATCCAAAGATCAACTGCTACCAGCTTTCGGGGGATCTTCGCCGCAAAGCTACTGCACACATGACTTTGGACTTGACATTTGGGTGCTGGAAAGAAACCAAACAGTAAATTCACTGCAATAATCCCAGATAAATGGCCTGATCACTGGTGAAGCTTAGATAGTTAAGTGGTCTACACTTAAGTACGGAGACGCTGAAAACAGCCTCGCAGCGCCCGGGCTTTGGCAACACAATGAAAAGGGGGAAAACAGACGAGCGTCTGAGAATAGACGGCGGCGGGCCCGGATCAGAACCAGGTGCTAACATGCTAAGGTGGCTTACAATGAATAGAAGCCAGTAATCAACCATTGACGTGCTGGCTTTAGCATAATGCTATACCTTTTAATTCCCCTTAGCTCTTTGATTCACTTAGCTTTTAGCAGCTAATATCACTTATCATATTTAAAGCTAGTAGCCATCAAAAATAATGCTAATGCACTCATACAAATAAACTAATGCATTCATTTGTCAACATTAGCATTCTACTGATTTCTAAGATGATATATTATCTGCTGTTGACATGATGGCCTTAGTATAATGTTTTTTTAATTTCCCTAAATAACTTACCTTTTAGCAGCTAATTCTGCTTATTACTTACTAAAAATGATCATTGCTAATGCAATAATACTAACAAACTAATTGAAGTTCTTCATTCGAGGACATGCTTTATTTAACATGCTACTTATTTCAAATGACAGGCATCTTAAGCCCAAATATACAATGCTAATTTGTCTTTTAAAGAAAACAAGCTATCAACAAAGACATGGCATCTTTAACATAATGCTATATGATTTAGTTTACTTATATTGACTTAAATTGCTAATAACAGTAGTCACCGAGAAACTGATGCTAATGCTAATCTTTTAATAATCTAAGTTAACCTCAAACATTCCTATGCTAAGCTAACTTTTGGTTAAATCAAGCTTTCAACAATTGATATGGGGTGCATTGCGTAGTAATTTGTAACACATTATTAGTAACACTTAATTAAGGATGCAGTATATATTATATATAAATGTGTCAATCAAACATCTGCAAAGTATACTCAGAACGTATTGGCTTTTAATTGTGAGAACAATGGATACTATATTCCCACAATGCATAGCAAACAGAATGAGAGGGGCTACTCAGGTTCGGAAAATTAATGATGGCTAATGATGCAGCAGCATGTTTATGATTTTACTCTTGGTTAGCAACATTAGCATGTTCATGATTCTACTCTTTTTAGTAAAATTAGCATGTTTATGATTCTACTCTTGTTTAGCAACATTAGTATATGTATGTTTCTACTATTTGTTAGCAATGCTAGCATGTTTATATCTATATTCTTTATTCCCAACATTAGCATGTATATGTTTCTACTCTTTGTTAGCAACATTAGCATGTTTATGTTTCCACTCTTTGTTAGCAGTGTTAGCATATTTATGTTTCTACTATTTGTTAGCAACATTAGCATGTTTATGTTTCCAATCTTTGTTAGCAACGTTAGCATATGTATGTTTCTACTCTTTGTTAGCAACGCTAATCAAACAGTACAGGTCAGTTTGAGAAGTGATGGCCATGTTATGAGCTCAGTTTAATTTTCTGCTGTTATTTATATATTTATGCATTGTTTAATGCAATTTGAAAAAAATGTCTAATGACAATAATACTGTCTTTCAAAAATATTCACAAACATTTTTTTTTCAAAATTCTGCAGTTTTAGCCTCTATAATAATGATAAATGCATTCTAAAAGGGAAAAGAGTGGCTTGCAAGGCGTCAAATCATAGAGTGTATATTAATATAATTTATGAAATAAACTAATTTATTTAATTTATTTATAATTTTATTTACTATGTAAGGTTTTAGTTAAGGTGGTTTATGTGAGTATTAAGGTGTTAAGACTTGATTCCAGTGATTCAGTGATATTAAATGTTTTCTAAAAGAGGGGTACATGGGATTGCTTATGCTTTGAAAAGCCAAATCATGTGATAAGTGTATACTTCTCTAATTAATTCAACATTCATTTTTGGACTAAACCATACAACACATAATTTTTTATACAATAGTAGTAGCAGTAATAGGTGTAGTATTATTAATAGTATACCAAAAACAAACACTTTATACTTAAATTAAAGGGAAAATAGGATTATTATCTACTATTCAAGGTTCTTTTTAAGGTGGTATATTGGGCCTCACAGTCTTTGTGGGTAGATTCCTGTAGCTTTCCAAAAATAAGAAGCAAATATTCATAATTTCTCAGATTACTATGAAGATCCAGTAAATTTAGTAAAAGTTACATTTTTTTAAAACTCAAAGTACCAAACCCAGCGCTGCCGTTAGCATCCTAACTAGCATCTTAACCTCCTCGTTCAGACAAAGGAAGAGCAGTGTGCCAAATTAGTGTGATCAGTCACACACACACACACACACTGATGCTGCTTTTTTCTATTACGCTGGTGTGGCATTTCACAGGCACGGCGTTTGGTGAAGTCGTGCAGAAAATGAAGTCATGCAAATGTGCGATTTCCCTGCGTTTGCTGGTGAATTAGCGCTGGGCTGCGGGGGAGCGCGGCGGAACACGCCGGAACGCAGCGACGGAGAGGAACGCTGTTTGTTTTCAGCCTGTGAGGGAATTTCAGGGCATTAGTCACGGACTGCTTTCATAAAATCGCTTCTGTGTGGCTCTTTCACACCCAACAAACACCACAACACTGAAAATATTATAAATACTGCTGATATTGAAGAGTCTGACTGCTGTATCATTTACTTAAAACACTATTTATTGCTATTAATTACAACAACAATAATAATAATAATAATAATAATAATAATAATAATAATAATAATAATAATAACAATAACAATAATGCTATATTAGCCATATTTAGCCATAAGGTACTAATAGTGTGGTTTTAATTTATTGCGGAATTATGTAAAACTGCAATATACATGTATAATGTATATAATGTATAATTATTATGTTATTATACAATAAAATCTAAAAGATACAGAAGCTAACACACAGAAATTAACTTTTTGTATTTTTTATGTATCTATTGTGTTTATTAGCTAACTGAACACTTATTGTTATACTAAGAAAAAAAAGATTAAAATGTGTTTTATTTAGACTTTAATAAAACAAAAATCAATTACATTTAAAAAAAGAAAAACATAAAATAAAATAGATTTAAAAAATCAAATAACTGAATACTCACCAAAATGGATAATAAATAGAAAAAATATGGTTATTCATTGTAAGGGATCAATTATTGGATGTTTGACAATATTAAGCATCAATATGATTATTGCATGCTGTTAACTTCCAAACTTCCAAAGTTTTGCCATTAAATGTCAAATCATATGTTATTGTACCGTTAATATATTATTATACAATGGTAATAGAAATATTATGCAACTTTTTCTTGTTGAACACTCCAATATAAAATATAATGTGCTCAGTGTAAAAGGCATTAGTAACAGCTTTAATTTAATTCTAATTTAAAAGGGAATTAAGAAATGGGTCGGTTCTGAAGATCCATTCGGTGATGATTCTCTCTTTATTATTTATTACTAAGCATCTCCATCACTCTGTCACTGTATATTAAGGTGTGCTATAGCAATGTCCAGCAGGTGGCGCTTTATACCTACCGAATAGTGTGCAGGTCTCAGGTCTGAGGCGTGAGAACAGCGGGTAGCAGGCCTGAGGCGCTGTGAGTTTACCCTGCAGTCCTTTTTTTAGCTCTTTTTATTCTGCTGTAGGAAACCAGGCTAAAGCTCTTTATGCTCTTTATAACCTGAATAATCAGAAATGTTATAATTAGGTATTTTACAGAGAGGAAGTAAAAGAGCAAAAATTATTATTTATTTTTTTTATTTATACAATAATATTCCTAGTAAACATAAACAGTAAAAAAATGGACAGGATGGGGTTAAACCAACAGAAATAGAATTAATGGTTTAGTCTGAAATAAAATAAATTCCATGTAAATTTGATCTTAAATAAAGAAATTTTTTGGTTAAATCTTTGAAAATCACAGGGTTAGAGTCAACAAATGGAGTAGTGGAGAAAAAATGATATATATACACATATATATATATATATATATATATATATATATAAAGAAAATATAACTAAAAAAGGGGATTCACTACTACTACTAATGATATTATACTAATATAAACAACAGTAGTAATCAAATTTAATATATTACATTTAGCAATTCAATAAATAAACTACATACATTATGGACTGAACTGACAAGCTGAATAACAAATCAAATCACATGGTATGAAGCCAAATCGGATATAAAATATATATATAATATACACTGTTATTATAATCCATTCATAATTAGATTAATATAACACTTAATAGAACAATCTCCTTTGATGATTCTGTAACCAAAGACCACACAGACCAGAACTGCTAGCCTGATATCAACTAAAATTATTATCAATTAATATTAATTCAGTAAAAATCCTGCTCCAAACCCAGTATAAACTAAATCTCTAACTTAGCACCAACACAACACTTTAAACCAACCCTAAACTAATCTTTAATTACCTCTAAACCAGCACTAATTAGCACTAATCACCATCTAAACTAAACAACAACTACACCAGCCTGTTAAACTAAACCTAAACCAGCCATAAACCAGCTTTAAACAACTCAATAACTCAACTCTAAAACAAGCTGAAATTATATCTAAATCATACTTAATTATGTGCATTATATCAACCCTAGAGTAGACTAGACCAGGATTTTCCAAAATCTAGCCCTGGGGCTAAATGTGGCCAAGAGATATACTGTAATAATAATTAGACCTTGGCATCACTTTTAACAATACATTATTAGTGTCCCACAATTACATTTCAGTTATCTTTCACTTGCGAGTAGCAGCAGTTTGTACAGTATAAAATACAGATCTGTTAGTTTCTCTGATTAAACTGTAAATTAATTTACACAGAGCGGCATTTAAAAAAAAAATTAACTCTTTTATAATCATGTTACAGTTAGTTACATTGAACTCAGTATTTAATAATAAATACTACTTTTTTGTACATTTTGCGTTTTTTTTTCTTTATTTTATTTTATTTTGGGTACAATGTTTTAAATAATTTAGGAATAATATTTTCAGAAAGTATTGGACAAAAACAAATATTGGAGACCCTTGGATTAGACTTTAAACTAGCTTTTCACCAGCTTTGAATTAGCACTAATACACTAATACAGCAGCAGTACCGTGATGAGGGAAAAAAGCCACATCACGAGCAAGTCATTCTGAAAAAAAAAAACAGCACCCCCCCACCTGAGTTTACATATTAGACTCTATTCATGAGTTTTCATCGATAACCTGATTATATAACCAGATATATTACCCGTATTACAGAACATCAGATCAGTGATTTTGCCTTGAATCGGCTGTTCTTCAATCTAAGAGCCCAATAACATGATACTACATACTATAATATAACATGCAATGACGTGATGTAACACCCAATGCTATGCCATGTTATAACATGCAGTAATGTGCAAGACTTGCAGACATGCCCTATAAGTCAAGTCAAGTAGTTTTATTGTCAATACTGCATATGTACAGGCCATATAACCTGAAGTGACATGAAAACAATTTATGATATGTAGTAACATGATGTTATGCAGTAATGTACAAGACATGCAGAAACATACTACCATCTATAACATGCAGTAACATGCACTACAATTCAATAATATGGCATGCTATATCATGTTATAATAGGCAGGAACAGGCAACAGTGATTATGCAGTGGCATTAACTTTAGTAACATGCTATAACATGCAGTAAAGTGCTATAATATTTGGTGACATGCTATGACTAGCTATAAAATTTTAATAACCTACAATAGTAACATGCTATAACATATAACAATGTATTATAATATATGGTGACATCCTATTACTAGCTATAACATTTTCATAAAATTCTATAACTTGCAGTAATGTGCTATAATATTTGGGGACAACGTATTACTAGCTACAGTATAACATTTCATAATTGACAATAACATTCAGCAATGTGCTATAATACTTGGTGACTTGCTATTACATGCTATAATATGAAATTACAGTACATGTAGAATATAAACAGCTCTGTAAAAAAAAATAAGAGACCACTTCAGTTTCTGAATCAGTTTTTCTGATTTTTCTATTTATAGATAGAGTAAAATGAACATTATTGTTTTATTCTATAAACTACAGACAACCTTTCTCCCAAATTCCAAATAAACATTCTTTCATTAAGAGCATTTATTTGCAGACAATGTGAAATGGCTGAAACAACAACAAAAAAAGATCCAGAGCTTTCAGACCTGAAATAATGCAAAGAAGTTTGAAGATTTCAGAAATCAATATTTGGTGGAATAACTCTGTTTTTTAAACACATTTTTCATGCATCTTGGCATATTCTCCTCCACCAGTCTTACACACTGCTTTTGGATAACTTTATGCCACTCCTGGTGCAAAAATGCAAGCAGTTCAGCTTGGTTTGAGTGAGCTGCAGGTTCTCAAGGCCTTTTAGTGCAGAAAAACAGATACACTCCTACTTCTCTGCATTAAAGCGCCTAGGAAGAAGTATTTACTGCTAAAAGCCCAGAAAAAGCCAGATTCTCTGACCCAGCCCACATAAATCAGCTCCATCAGAACCTTGTTCTGAGTGACATCTGCTGGGATCCTGGGGAAGACGGTAATTAGAGCGTTAGATTAGAGGCTGACAGTGGAATAACCCGGGTTTAATATACAGGTGAAGCGTATGCAGGGGGCCGGCGCATATAACCCAGCTAACCCGCACTAATCCACCGCAATATATACGACACGATTTCCTGTGTTCACTCGCTTCATATGCTTTGCAGCCATGCAGCAGCCTTGCATATTACAAACTCACCATTTACTGTGACACGAGTGTGAAATGAGTGTGAGACGAATGTGTTATGAAGCAGATTTGTTAATCTAATCTTAAGATGTTTATTTTCACCATTAGGGCAGTGCACTCTGTATATGTGCAGGTAAAAGTTAGTAAAGTTAGTATAACATGTGTATTATATATATGTAATATAATTTATATTTATATGTAACACACAGTGTGCATATTTAATATGAAAGTAGCTAGAATGTATATGTAATAATAACATGTCCCAAAGTGTAATATATATATATACACAGCTCTGGAAAAAAAAAATGCAGCAAATGAGAAATGGTCAAATTAACTTTAAAAAAGATGCAGTACTTTGAAATAGCAAATAATGCAAAGAAAACAATAAATACAATTAATACAATACATTTTTAAGAGTTCAGAAATCATTTTTGGAGAAAAAAACCTTTTTTATTACAGTTTTCATGCATCTTGGCTTGTTCTCCTCCACCAGTCTTACACACTGCTTTTGTATAATTTTATGCCACTCCTGGTGCAAAAATTCAAGCAGTTCAGCTTGGTTTGATGGCTTGTGATCACCCATCGTCCTCTTAAACATATTCCAGAGGTTTTTAATTTGGTCTCTTATTTTTTTCCAAAGCTGAATCTAAACATATGTAATAAAAAAATGTTTTAAGCACGTTGCCGACCCAACTGACACAGATTGCCAGCCTTGTTCCAGCCTTGCACTTTACAGGCTGGCACTGTGTGTGTGTGTGTGGAGGTGGGGTTGACTACTGGGATGCTTGTGGAACGTAAGCTTTTACTGGGATTGAGAGAAAATCAGAGCTGCTGAAAGATTAATGAAAAGCTTTCAGTCTGGACGGCCATGACAGTTCTGCTCCCATAGCAAAAACAGTGTGATGTCACTGAGGTCTCACCATTACTACAGCATATTCAGAGTTCAGGTATTGTGTCCCATGAATTTTGGTATCACCTTGGCTGAAGGAATGTTGTACCCGCACAGTTTCAGAAATCAGACCTCACACCAACTCCCATAATTCACTTGGCCTTGCCATGAGCACACTGAGCCTAATGTAACCATCTTCACTTCACACAAGATAACACCTCACAGTTTAATTCAGTGCAAACAGTTTTCCCATTAGGTTCCCCTGGTGTTCTTGATCAATTTACATGTGTTCTCTGGATTGACGGAACTCTGGGATTGGTCTGGTGAAGCTGCTTCAAGGCAAGCTTGAGCAGTGAGCAGTATGTGGACAAGTATTGTTCTACTGGGAAAGAGATTGCATTCAAAGAAAGATAAATTGTTAATTCATTATTGTCCCTATTCTTCTTCCAAATAGAATTACAGTCCCTTGATGCTACATTTTGGATGAATGAGGAGGTCTTTAACCCTATCAGGTCGACGGATGCGCAGGTGCGTCAAACGCAGAGTTGCTGGCCGTTTCTATAAATATCTTTGCGATAAAAAGGCACAGAAACAGAGTTCAAACATTTCCTGAATCAACAGAGTCCGCCCTTTCATATTACCCAATCCTGAATCTGTATGTCACTCATGTCCGGACTTATAAGCCTATTAAAAGGGACTTATACCTCGTTTTACACAAGTTAGAGAGATCTCATCATCTCTATCCTTGCCAGTTTTAGTTTCATCAAGAATGAATCATTTAAGGGTTTTGTCTTTTTATGCAAATAAGCTTGTTGTTGATTAACACCACATTATGTGAAAGTGCTAGCATCTCACTCATCTGCTGCCTTCTTACAGACAGTAGCTATAGATCCCTCACTCAGACGAAGCACAGTGTTCAAGCAGCAGACCCAAATGTCAGATCTTCAACTAATTTAGTAGGTGGGGCTCTGGTGGGGGTTGACGGGTGGTTCAATGCAGGTTTCCTTATTGTGATATCACAATAAGGGAGCCATTCAAACAGCTCATATGCCTATAATTCCTGACACCATCCTTTTAGAAAAGAAAAAAAAGTTTTTGTATAATATGTCCCTTTTAAAAGCAGATTTTGGACCCTTTGATGTCTCTTATTTAATAGACATTTTCTCAACCTTTGTTCAGAGATAATTCCATTTTATTAAACAGCGAGGGGCATCAAACAGTACAGCCCATCAGTCTGATCACACACAGACGGTCCGAGTGAGAAGTCCGAGCCGGAGACACACAGATTTCAAAACAGTGCTAATTCCTGGAATCACATGACGGTAAGTGGACCGCCTCAGACGCTTTTTACCCATAATCCCGCTGTTGCTACAAGCGACTGCTTGAGAAAACAACCAGTGTGTGTGGTAGTGTGTTTAGAAACACACAGAACCGCCCAGACCTGCCCTTTACACACCTCTGCAGATTAATGAGTGTGAGTGTGAGAGAGAGAGAGAGAGAGAGAGAGTTTCATCAAGCTGATGAGTGGGAACAATAGACCATTCTGCTAGCTTGACAGTACGTGTGTGTGTGTGTGTGTGTGTGTGTGTGTGTGTGGATTTGGGGGAGTCTTTAAAGTTGTGTGCGAAAGCCGTAAAGCTCACCACACCCAAGAGAGAAGATCTATCCTGCTGCCTTTAAATCCACGCACACACACACACACACACACACATCTACACAGACACACACACACACACACACTATTATATTATATTATATTGTGTTATATTATATTATACTGTATATATTTTACATAAGGACAATTTTTATTAAAATCAGTTTACAATTGTCATTATTTATTTACAGTAGTTGCATTGTTTGGTCTGGCTTTGTAAAGTTTACTATTGCCTGATACAGTATGATTGTCTAGTATTATTTAATTAATAAGTAATTGACATCCATCAATTCATCCAGGGCAGCAGTGTATTTATTACTATAGAGTATATATTTTTTAATAATTATTACTACTATTGCATAATATAGTGTAGTATTGTTTGTTGTTCTCTATTGGAGTTAAGTAATGTTTATTACATTTTCCCAGTTTCTTTCTCTATAGCATCATTTAGTATTGCTTTGTATTCTAATTGCCTGCTATTGTTTATTGTTTATTGCTTTATGTTATGCTTTATTGTATTATGTGGTATGGGATAGTGCTGTTTAGTATAGTTGAATATCGTGTAGTATTTTCTGGTATGGTGTTGCTTAGTATTTTTGCTAATTATAGTTGAGTATAATTTTATATTAAGTAATGTATCCTGTAATTGTTTAGTATGACTTAGTATTGTTGTGTAGTATAGATGATTTGATAATTATTAACTATTATTAAGTTTTAACTGGTTTCTGATTGTCTAGTATTGGTTAGCAATGCTTCCTATTGTGAGGTAATGATCAGTATTGTTAAACATTGCATTGCATATTTTACTATTACTTTGTAAGGTTTAGTACAGTTGGGTGCTGCTTAGCATTACATTATAGTTTTGCAAAGAATTGATTGGAATTGGATGGTATCATTTAGTATGGTTTACTATTGCTATTGTAGTTTACTGATATGTTTTATTACATCAGTATAGGTTTTTTTTCTTGTAGAATTGCTGATTCTAATATGATTTCATTTAATGTTACTTAATATAGTCTAGCATTGTTACATGAGCTTTATTACACTTGCTATTTTATTCTAAGGATGATCAAATCAACAGTTTTAATTGGAGTCTAACTGCCTGGTGTTGTTAAATATTGTTGTCTAGTACTAGGTTCTAGTAGATAGTATTGGCTATCCACTAGCTCTTTAGTATAGTTAAATATTGTGTAGTATTGTCTAGTATAGTTTTAATTGGACTAGTATTAAATTGGTTAATTGGTTAGTATTACTTAGTATTGTTGCCTATTATTGTGAATTGTTGGTTCATTCTGTCTAGCATAAATTAATATTGTGTAGTATTGTCTAGAATAGTTTGACTTGGATTTTTTTATTTTGTTGTTGTTTTTTTGCAAATAATGCTACCAATTATATGCTTATATTAATCTCCATATTTATATATTTATATATATACACTATGATTAAACAAGATATTTGCTAACTACACTGTTGATAAACGTAGATTAGCATGTTGCCGTATGTATGAGTGTGTATAGAATTATATTTCATCTCTATTTGAGACGCGGCCGATTGATGAAGAGAGTGTGAAATGTGTTGGAATTTGGCCAGGATTTGTGCAGGAGGCCGAGAGGATGAATTATCCCATCTCTCTTCAAACACACACACACACACACACTACCATCAGCACTTCAGAAACATGTGCTGGTACATAGACACCACAGTGGACACCAACGACTGGTTTCCATTATCACATCACATAACCTGACAGATACAGACACTCTTTCTTTTTCGCTTTCTGTCTTCCTGCAGGACTGTAGGTCTTGAGTTAACCCTATATATTGTTTTTTTTAAACAATAACACTATGTTTCAAATAAGCTCTTGACAAAAAAAACATAGCGCATCCAACAAGCTAACTTACACCAGTTCATTTGCACCATTCTCATCCTGTTTATTACCGGTCTGACCACTACTAGCATTACTATTTGGCATGTCATAAATGACCATACATTTGATTATTATTTGTTATTCATTTCTAAACAAAATTATTTCATACGTAAATAAGCACTAGGAGAGAAAAGGCCACTTAAATCATAAACACATTTGGACAGATACTGAATTATATGCCTGAGATTAAGTGTGGAATAGCAAAGTGGAATGCAGAGAAAAGCATCTGGATTACCAGTGATATCTTCTTACTGAAGAAATGATAAGACTTGCATAGCATAAACACGTAGATGCAAATTCTCAAATAAAACTTTCATTGTTGATTATAACTATAAATTAATTATTAGATTAGGTTCTGTGCATAAAATGTATTTTATCATGTTGTTTTGGAGGTGGTGGCAGTGTGTAAATAGAGTAGCCACTCCCATCTCAGTTAATTGAATGAACTATATGAGTCAGTAAAACATTTTGATGTTGTCTTTTATCAAATTTACATTATGCCACCCGTCAAACCTGGCCAGATAAATTGTTTATCTTGCTATGCTTACAGTTCCTTTGGGCACCACTAGAATAGAGAATATTACATTACATGGCTAGTACATTAAATACTGGTTTGAATAATATAAATGCTACATAAATTTAGCCAAGCAGACAATTTAAAAACCGTGGATGAGTCTAAGTGTAGGATATCAAGGTCAGATCAGAGGGAAGCATCCGATAAAGCAGTGATATCTGCTTGCTGAGGGAAAGCTAAGGCCTGCATGGTAACAGAGTCGTTACAGGGTTTCCTCCTAGGGTCTGGAACTTCATCATGCACTCAGATGTGCATGAATACACACACTCACACACACACTCTAAACGCCACCCTGCTCCCTCTCCCGGCCCGACCTCCTCAATCCACAGCAGGCTCAGTTTCATTTGCATGACGTTGGCCGGGGTAGCGTTAGCCGGTTTAAGGCAGGCTATTTGTTGTGCTGGCGGTTAATGCCGCACAGAGCTTTAAATACCCGTATCAAATCTTTACGGCTCAACAGATTCAGTTTTGCAAACCTGTATCGAACAGGGGTTCAATCCCGCAGCTTAGAGGAGTACACTGCTTTAAGTTGGGCGATAAGGTAAAACCAATCGCCGGATTAGAGACTCACCCTCTGAATGAGTGAACCACTGCAACTGGGTCTCAGTCGGTGTGTTTCTGAGTGTGTGTGTGGGTGTGTGTGTGTGTGTCTGTGTGTGGAGGTAGCATTGTCTTTCTAATTGTTCTTCTTCTTTTCTTTTCCCTGCCAGTTAATACAGAGCCTATCCATTGGACTCTTTGGTTTCTCTCTTTATTATCTTGTTTTTTTTGTATCATTGCTGTCAAATGAAAAACATGCATTTACAAATAGTAATAATGATAATAATTTTACAGGAAGAGGCAACAAAAAAAAGGTACCACTTTAAAATAAGGCTTCTTTATAAAGGAATTATAATTAGTTTAAAAATGAGTTTATTCATTACAAACATTAAAAAGCACCTGCAACACATTAATAGAAAGAACAACAGTGACAATGACTTTTTAACATCTAATAAAAAATAATATAGAAGTCAGTTTAGTCTTTTAATATGTTATTATAGTTAAATGAATAAAGTTATTAAATGTTCAGAAATGTTACTCTGACTGATGGAAAAGACAAAGTAAGATAAGCATCTAGTAAGATCTGAGGTTTAACAGTATAAACGAATGTGAAATCACTGTTGCCCTTTATAACTCCTTTGCAAACTATTTATAAACCCTTCATCAAGGAGCCTTATTTTGAAGTGGTACAAAAAGATCTTATATTTCTAATGAAATCAATTAAAAAAAAAAAAAAAAATATATATATATATATATATATAAATATATATATATATATATATATATATATATATATATATATATATATATATATATATATATATATTACTTTTCTCTCTGTCTTTTCATCAAGATATATTTTCTTGGTTTGTTTTTCACAATATACAGAGCAGCAACAAGGTTCAAACAATAGAAAAACCTCAGAACTTCAAGCTTTTTATCATTTGACAGCAGTGATTTCTTTTAAATTTTTTGTAATTAAATAAGTTAAATGTGGGCTTCAAACACAGTATATTTCAGTAGGCATGATTAAATAATGCAATGATTTTACTGTTCCATTTTTGTTGTTGTAGTAAATGTGTGTTTTTTACATGTGATACTAAAATTATACTCTACAAATTAAAACGATGTTAATTTATTGAGTTATTTAGTAAGTTAGTTAGTTAATCATTTACTTTATTTGTGTTCATGATCTTTTCTTCTTATCATGGTTTTATAATTATAATTCATATTAGTATTTTTATTATTGCTTACAGTAAAGAATCAGCCTCATTACATCATCAGTATCTGGTTCTTAACTGGCTGCTCATTGTAAGAGCGGTTAATACTTTTTTCCAGAACACTAAAATGAGCAATCATTTATTATTACATGGGTTATATTATAGCATATATTATAACACTTATATGCCAAAAATCATGGGACAGCAGCAACAGTGTAAGTTGTGAGGTGTTATCTTGTGAGTAAGGTTGAACAATGGTCAGTGAGGAAAGATGATGTGCATTATGGGAGTTCAAGCCAGGCTTGGAAATTATTGTGACTATGATAGATAGATAGATAGATAGATAGATAGATAGATAGATAGATAGATAGATAGATAGATAGATAGATAGATAGATAGATCACATCATCAAAAACAAGAGCAGCTGAAAGGACGTGATGGGAATGGAGGGAAAGGGAATAACAGACGGTAGCTTCAGTTGATGTTTGTGGGAAAAATAAAAAAAGAAACGTGAAAAAAGACGGAAAAAAAGTGGGTCACGGTCTGTCAGCCATCAAATCTGAAGAATTAATTACAGCGTATTTTCTCCTTTCTTTCTTCTTCTTCTTCTTCGTATTTTTCTTCTTCAGCCGTTTGAAAGTTTACTCCGACTGAAGGCATTAAGACAACAGCCCACAGCGAGGGTCCTCGAGGGGATAGATCTCTGCGCCATATGGGTGGGGAATAACCTCAGAAAAAGGAGGATTTCACCCATCCGTGTCCGGAATGTCTTGCGGTCCGTGAGCGATGTTCCGCGGCCAGGTTTTCCGCCGGGCTGTGGGAGGTTCTGACGGAGGAGGCGAGTCTCTCGGCGGGTCTGACAGGTACATAAATAAACAGCCGTCTTCAATCACTCTTTTATGAAATATTGCAAAGTGTAGATTATATTATTGCAGGATTAAGCCTATATATCCACAGAATGGCGAGGATGACTGCTGTTCTTTCTCTGTCTCTCCCCTCATTTTTTTCTCTTTTTCTCGCTCACTTTTCCCCTCCTTCCCCACTTTCCAGTGGATTCCCAGCCAAATACATGCCACCTCTGTGGTGAACTGACTCCCAGTCTGGCATTTTTTGTTCCACGGATGGTAGAAATCTGTTTTGACTCAAGCAAAAATAATGAAATAACCAAATAAACCAAAAAAATAAATAAATATGTGCATGCGCAATAAAACAGGCCACGTTCAGTAATTCAACACTGATGATGTTCTTAGCATGTTTGGAAAGTGTCGCTCCCACATATGAAATGAATAATGATTACCCAATATCAGACACTCAAGACAATTCTTCATCCACGGCCTTCAGAAACAGAGACAGCTTTGGGATTCAGAGAATTCCGAATTGTGGAATTTTGCTGTAATTAAAGTGATAGTTTTGGAATAAATAAAATGCACCATCTTCCCTCAGCGTTATCCCAAAAAATGCACAATTTTACAATCAGTTAAGCCATGATTTGTGTCTAAAGCTTGCATTGGACATCAGTTACGTAAGTGAAAAATGCATTGTATGAACAAATAAATTTAAATAAATAAGTTTAAGTTATATCCATTACAGCTTCTTGTTGCTGTAGAGAACTATTGTGAATGTTATAGTTCTCTACTGGCCCCATGCCAATAGAGAATTATAGAGAACTGCAAAAAGAGTATTAGCAACTATAGCATTGAGCTGTGGACCCGTGGAACTGTGTTCTTGGGAATAATGGCGTTCCACCAAATACGAGTTGGGGGGTTAGGGACAGTGAGGTGGGTGGTGATCATCATCCAACCCAATGTCCTGACTTTAATCTTACTGCTTTTATTGATAATTTCAATCAAATCTTCACAGCAATGTTTAAAAACATTTAGTAGAGCCTTCCCTCGACAATAGAGACAGTTACTCAGTAACACTTTACAATAAGGGTACATCAATTAACAGTACATACAACAATAATAAACATTGTTAAATAATGGTTAAGTAATGTCTCCACACATTCTTACCTGACACTAGGTAAGACATTATTAAACATTGAAAATACTGTTAATTAACAAGGAATTAAGGAAGTTTTGTAATTATTGTAACTAATGTAACTAGTGTCAATTAATAATTAGTTGAAGTACTGTTAATTAAAGCACTCTTATTAGAGTATAAAGTGTTACCAGTCACTCCAACAAAAGTATAATTTAGATATACTATTTTTAAAACCCTTGATTTCTATACAGTTTGTGTCTTAGAATATTGTATCTTACACTATGATATCTACCATACATAGATATTGAGGACACCCAATATATGTGCAGTTGTCCCAGTACTTTTGTCCATATAGTGTAGTTCACTACGCTTACAGTTTTTTTAAGGAGCAAACTTGAGAAAAGAAACCTGTCTGAAAAAGGTGTAAAATAGTGAAATGTGCTGAAGCCCTCAGTTAATAAGCGCTGCACACCCGGTCTGTCAGTAACTCTGCAAGAACCCGCTCGCTGTTCCAGAGCGAAGATGTCGATATGGCTTTGAAGTGCAGGACGGCAGCGGCGCTCTGGAGGGAAGACAGACGGGTCCAGTGGCAGCTCAGGCCTTGCATCAGCTCTCGCATCGACACTCGGCTCGGCTTTGATATGCTGATCCGCGGACGCTCCTTCCCAAGGTGACCCCGGGTCCTGCCCCACCAGCGCCGCCGCGGTGCCGAGCCCGAGCCCTCAATCCTCTCTGCCTCTGAGTGCTTTTATTCGGGCTTACCGATCTCTGAAAGACCCTTAATGTAAGCCTCCATTTTCCACAAAGGCCCTCGTCATAATCCCCTGCCGTTCGGAAAATGAACAGTGCAATTATTCATGTGGTTCTGAACGGATGCAGGAAAAAGGCAGACAGGGATGCTTTCACTCGTAAACAACTGGAGAAAGTAAATAAGTAAGAGTTGTTTAGGTAAATGGCACTGCTTTATAAAACACAATTATTAAAATGTAATTTATACCTTATCATCATTAATCAGCATCACAGGAACACAAAGCAGTGTTTTTTTTAAAAAGGTTGCATGGAGGTTAGCCTCTAATGTCACAGAAGTAAAATGTTCAGAGATGTCTAAAACATGCTAAATTCTAAAACTATGTAAATTTGTAATCAGATATCACACTTATACATAATGTTTAATGATTCTCTCATAACATTATAATTTGAGCATTTATTTAAAAATTAAACTGAATATTCTATAGAACGAGATGTTCGAAAAAAAAAATGGAACAAATGTGAGTATAAATGAATACAGATAGATTGGAAGCTCTGAAGCTTTTTCCATTTTTCTTTTTTCTTTATTTCTAATTCAACCCTTTTATATATGAATGTTCTGCAGTTGATTGATGTTGTCATTGAGTAGCAATCTTGTTTTCTCATTTCTGATGAAAGTCAAGTTCAGTCACTATGCATGAATCTCATATAGAGGCAGGGGGAGGGGCTTTCCAATAAAAACATATGGGCGGAGTTTGGACAAACACCAATAAGATTGCGAAATCTTTTTTTTCGCAAGATTGTGGCTTTAAAACTTTAAAATAGAAGTGAATGGGGACATACCGTCCACTAGTATGTCATCGCTGTCCAACGAAAAACAAACATCTCCATTTTTGTCGTTTTTTTGCTTACCACTTTATTTTAACAAACCAGCTGTCCCTTATACTGTGTTAAAATGTTTTAATGTATGGACAGCAACAATATGCAGTCTTTGATCCAAACCTACTATAGCACCTACGCATGTCTTTTTTTAGTTATTGTGAAATGGTAATGATAATTCAATAGTGTCAAATCTGAAAGAACACACTTTACACTGTTTTTGGAGGGACTCGCACTACATCCTGCTGCATGTATCCATACACTATTTTATTGATATGCAATTTTAAAACAGCGTTTAGAGCCAAAATCATGTTTAAACTCCACTCCACTAAAAAGCAGAGGTATGATATAAGTATAAGTATTTTTTGTACTCAAAGGTACACTCTTCATTATTGTACCTTTAAAGGTACAATATTGGTCTTTACAGGATCAGATGTGTTCCCTCTGAAGAACAAAGTCTTTCCTAACAGCTAGAAAGTACATATTTGTACCATTTAACCAGCCAAAAGGTACATTCGGTATTCTGTATCACTGTATTAATAAATAATATATATATTTTAATTGCACATTTATCTGAAAGCCAGACAATTTTAGATTATCCATTTTTTGAGCCATATTCAGTTGATGATAATGATTATAATCTTTATAATCTTTACTGGTACAAAAGATATGGGTCCAATAAGGACTTTTACTACAAGGTACTTTTTTGTACCTCAATATAAGGGTACAGCCCCAGGAACAGCATTGTACTCTTTTAGGTGCAATTTATTTTGTACTTATTTTTCTTAGTGTGTCTTCATTTCCACTGCTTCTGTTAGCCACTTAGCTCCAGTACAAAACCGAGAAAAGTCATTTTTTGGACTCTAAACGTGTCTTGGCTGAATATCGACACTTGGGTTGAGAAGAAAAACTGTGTAAATTGGATTTTTCAACCAAACTATTGCTTTAAACTCTTCAAGTCAACCACTCAACCGCAGGCCAGCCACTTCACAAAGAGTTGTACTGTAGCAGTCCAACTTTTATTGTCCCTTTCTGGAGCAGTTTGGTGTGGATTAATTAGGAACAAAAGCTTGACACACAACAACATCAAATCATAAACAACTATACAAACTGGTTAAATTGGCTGCTTTTAATGATAATAAAACTAATTTTGCTTCAGATAAACATATAAAATAGTCTTTAATGTTGGTCACAAGAAGCTCCATTGGTTTTAGAAACTCATAGTTGAAACTGTGAGGTTGTAAAAAGTATGATATTGTATGTATTTCAGATTATATAGCTATAATATTAGATGTGTATATCAGGTTATGTCATGTATAAGAATATGTGGTAACATTTTCTATGAATGTCATCTCTCTATTACACTCTATAACCACATTCATAACATATTATAATGCATTCATAAGGCATTATAAACATGGCTATAAATATTTATAAAAATGCATAACCCATTAGAGCCATGTTTATTAAGCATTATGACTTATATATATATATATATATATATATATATATATATATATATATATATATATATATATATATATATATGTGTTAAAATAGTTGCTATCTAACGTTATTAATCTAGTCCCACAATGAAAGTCTGGCACTTTATTTAGAGCACACAAAGACCTGTTATAATACATTATAATTGACTAAAACTAGTATTATATCCAGTACTAGATAATAGACTAGACAATACTAGATAATTTATTAGTGGTTGAAAATATATTTATAGGATTATTGAGGGTGTGTTTATAAGTTGGAAGCTTTTTTTAGTCGTAATACAGTCTGCAAGCTGTGACTGAGTTTCTTGGTATTGACATATAACATGTTATAAACACAGCTATTAATGCATTATAATCACAGTTCATGATGCATAATAAACATGGCTATGATGAATTATACATTTTATAAATATGTATAGCCATGTTTAGAATGCCTTTTGAATGCATTTCAGTGTGTTATGAGTATGTTTATAGAGTCTTATTGAGATGACATTTATAGAATGTGTTACCGAATATGTTTATTTATAAACATATATATATATATGTATATATATATTCTATAGTAATGTCAGGTATATCATGTACTGCAGTATAAGACACGTAAAATGTGTCATTTAAGTTTAAATATATGAGATTTTAAAATGTATAATAATGTTTTTACCTCAGGTTATGTAGTTATAGTAATGGTAGTAAGGTATATATATGCCTGTTACATACTATAAGTAATACATGAGTATATCAGACTATACAAGGTATAAAGTAATATATCAGATTATACAGGTATATTCTATAGCAGGGTATATAAGGTATAATAATGTGTATATATATTATTATGTAGATATATTCTATAACAGGGTACCTAAGGTTATAATAATGTGTACATGTCAGGATATATAGGTATTTAAATGGTGTATATAAGGTATAATAATGTGCATATATCATTATGTAGGTATATTAAAGGTATATAGCAAGATATATAAGGTATACTAACTTTTGTACATCAGGTACTGTAGTATAGGATAAAGACTCTTTTTACAAAAAGGTATAGAGAGTTAAATTGTCTGTTGTGTTGTTGTAAATAGGTGTAAGACCCCCGCGGTTCAGGACAGGTGAAGTTACTCATCATTTCCTCTGTCAGTCTCCGGCCCGACTGCGGGACGCAGGATCAGTCACGCTGCTTCCAACTCAAACACGCCGGCAGTGCGTCTCCCGTCAAGCGAAACCAGTTTATTTTAGATAAGACGTTTTTTACACAGAGATTGGAGCTAACTCTGCTTCTCCTGCGGAGCGGCGATGACTGATTACAGCCCAAATAAATACCAATTAAAGCACAGTCATGGAGTCTCGCCACCAGACGCCACCATAAATTACTGCACACTTTAATACTCCACTTCTACAGACCCACTCTCTCTGGTTATCTGAGGTCATGAATTTCCATGTTTCATATGGAATATGTTCCCAGTTTTGTATAGTCTGCCGTGGATGTCCGGGTTGTGTTGGGGGTCTTTTGGGTAAGTTAGGGATCCTCAGGAGATCTTGGGTTTCCTCAGGTGATTTTGGGGTGCTCAGGTTATGTTCATTTATGTATGACTTCACGCCTGAAATTCCTGACAAATATCCAAGGCAAGCTTCATATGTTTGTTACATTACATTCTGTATATTCAGTCTAGTTTGGTTAGGTTCGTTTTGGTTTCACTCTGTAGTTTAGTGACTTAGCACACTAAAATAATACATCCTGACATTATCACCTATGTGGGTGGAGTCTCCATACTTCAGTCTTCACACTGATTGGTCTGTCAGCCAGTGATTCTTTTCTGAAATCAAGGGAATTAAAACTGTCTCTACTATCAAGGGAAGATGTTTTACTAGATTTTGGAGCATTGCTGTGCACTGTAAAAAAATATCTCTCACCAACTTAAACATTTCAAATGACCCTTTGCATCTATTTTTTAGTTGGTCTAATTTAGTTCTGTGAGATGTACAGTATATTTTAAGCTCCTTTGACAACCCCAGAATTTGAAATAAATTAAGTTGAGTCAATGAAATGTTATCTGTGAACCAAATACACCTAAGTTGGTCTAACTATATATATTTTGAATTGTGTCAGCTAATTATTTGGCTTCATTGAAGTTCTATAAGATGTGTTTTGTAAATTATTCTGACTTTTGCTGATTTAAGATTAAATGAAACAATTAACTTCAATCACATGTTTTGCATAAATCAAACATAATGAGCACATTTTTTTTTTAAATTTAAGTTAGCAACTGAGAATGTATGACTATTACATATGTCTTATTGTTAGTCAAATAAGCTTGGGATAATGCAAATATGACCAACTGGACCCAGCCAGCATATAGTCACACAGAGAAACACAAAACATAAAACTTGCCTTCAACCCTGAGACGAGGCAGTTAACATATATAAATCCCAACATCAGATGAAAACCCCTGTATAATTGCTCAGTAGACCCCGTTTAACTAAAGAGTCAAACTGAGCATGTGCAGTAGTGCAGAGTAGTTGGCTTGGCCTCAACTAGAGTTCAACTACAATTTGTAAATTTCATCAACACAAATAATTTACTTAAGCCAACTTTTAACAAGAAACTTAATAATGTTAGTTGAGGTAATTGGTCTGCTATAGTTTATGGTGCAATTCAATATATTGAATTAACTTAAAAATCACATAAAGGAGAACACTTTTAAGGTTTTTTTTTTTACAATGTGAGGATTTTGAATTTGATTTTATTGATCATTACTAGCAGCATTACTAAGACAATAGTGTTGGATGATCACAAAAGTATTGGATAGAGCGCCGTCATTCCAGAGAACACAGTTCCACTGCTCCACAACTCAATACTGGAAGCTTTATACACCTCATGCCCATGTCTAGCATTGAGCACAGTACCGATAGGTCATATTTAATTGACTTCTTCTCTACATATATTAGATGAGCTATAATGTATATTTAACATCTGTGGGTGTTGTCAACAGTGGGTAGAACTTTGGAAGTAGCTTAATGCATTAATTAGAAGCACTTGTATGTTTCTCTTACTTGTCAAAGCATCATATAGTTTTTTTTAATAGAATGCTGCCCAACTGTATGGCTGGCTGGTTTGGTGGTAAGTGAGACTTATCATGGGATGAAATGGCATGTTCCCAGCCACTGTCTGTCACAACTAAGCCAAAACAGGCCCGGGCTCATCTCATACTTTTAATGATGTACGAACAAAGAGGTAAAACAACACCGCCTTCAAGAGTCAGGAGCCTAAAGCAGGGAGGACACGGACTGTGGACCTCCCTGATGGTAAACGCATATGGCCTATTGACCGTCCAGCTTTGGGACATGGCCTAAAAAGCAGCAGTGCTCAGTGGGTGCCATTAGCTGGGTGCGTTCTTAATCCCTGGATTACCTGAGATAACATCTCCAGCTCTCTAAAAGCACCAGATTACTGACCACACCGCAGGCTCCATCTCAAAAGCACACATTAATCTTTAATGCCAGTTAAAAAGGACCCACGGACCCGCCCTCACAAACACAAACACACTGATACGTAATGCCATCCGTATCAGGGCTTATTGATTGACTTTTTGGAGAGATTTTAAACTGATGTGGCCTCTCCAGATCGATTAGAAGAAGACTCGAAAATTGTAAAATTCCTGGTCAACAGTTGGGCAAGCGGGAACAGTGGTGGAAGAAAGAGAGAGAGAGAGAGAGAGAGAGAGAGAGAGAGCTCTGCAGTTTTTTTGTGGACTTTTGCTGAGGGCTGGGACTTGCCCAAGAGCACAGACCCAAACATTTGCGCTACTCAAACACACAGTCACACATAACAGGGCAGAAAAGAAGAAAGAGAAATCCCTGGCCAAAAGAATCCCAGTTCAGACACAATTGAGCTAAAATACTCGTAGGTTGCCGAAGCTGGTGTCCCAGCTGCTCCCATAAATGCTTGATTGGTGATAAATCTGGAGACTGTGCAGAACAACAAAATGATGCAATCTGATGGACACATTCCTGAGAATAATACCTTGCTGTGTGAGGGCGAGCATTATCCTGCTGAAAATGCCAGCTGGAAGCCTATCCATGAGAGATTGCAGAATTTTCTGCACATATTGCAGAGCGGTTATTGTCCCTCGTATCACTACTAGGGGTGACTAATTGTTGCATGTGACGATCCCCAGATCTTCACAGCAGTTTGTTGCGGCAGTGTGTCGCTCTACAGCAAAGATTGAAGGATTGAAGCGTTCACTACAAGAGCTCTATACTGAAACCACATCAGATCACTGTCAGATCCCAAACAGAGCCTGGATTTGTTTCTAAAAAAGATAAAGTTGTAAGTGTCTCTTACATTTCAACATTGCAAATGAAGGTTGGTGGGCAATTGGTCAAATTTACCACCCCGCTTCTCTCAGTCTAAGGATGTGACCCCTTTCAAAGTCTGCGAACTGAGTAAAATGTCTTTAAACTTCATTTTTTGCATCAATCTGGAGTACAGTCTATGATTGCATGTGTATACTGTATATGTTGTATATCATTGCTGTCCAATGAAAAGTATCTAAATTTTACTAACTTTTTAGTTTCCTACTGAACAACTAATTTGAACAACAAAACTGTCCCTTAAACTGTGTCAAAATTTATTGACGAATAAACCAATAGAAAGTCTCCAAAATGACCTGAAATATATATTTTAATATATTGCCTTCCATTGGAGGTTGAGAAGGTTTAACTGCTCTCCTGTAAAGCTGCTGTTTTGGAGATGCATATTGTTTTATTGGACATTGCTACTATGTATGTACTGTACTGTATATACAGCATAATTATAATCCATATAATTATACAACTTATAACTTTTTTAAATTCAATCTGAGGTTTAACAATCCAGTCGTCTGAATAGAGGAATACTACTAGATTCATCCAAATTCAGTAAGTCACATGAAGTGGATAAGAAGCTTTGTGTGTGTGTGTGTGTGTGTGTGTGTGTGTGTGTGTGTGTGAGCGAGTGCATCAGGTATGCAGTGCAGGCAGCACCCACAAATCCCTGCTGTCCATCACAGAGAGAGGGAGGGGGAGTCCATTTTTTCATGTAATTACAACCTCCTTAATGAGAATCGTGTAGGCCAATAAAGCGAGGGTTCCGCGGTGCCGCCGCATTACCCAACGGGTCGACCAGTTCAAACAGCCACTCTGCAGAACCAGGGGGCCTTTTCCTCTCAGTGACGTGAAGAACAGAGAAATGTCAATGCGACAGATTACATGAGCCGGTCCTAATCATGCGGACTGCAAATGTGAACGTATTTTAAACTGGTTCACACACACACATACACACACACACCGTCAACTAATACCTATCATTTGTGAGCACAAATCATTCCACACTTAAACCCACATTTTGATTTTAATAAAATGATGACATGGCGATATTCTTGCCCTCTTGATATTCTTGAGTTTTATGGCTGAAACACTGACTTTTTTTTTTTTGTTAAAAAGGAAAATTTGCTACCAATCTTAAAATACCACACTAATAAGTTCAAGGGTATAGACTGAGCACTGAATGAACTGAACAATGGACAGACTGAACACAGAATATACGACACAACCATTAAGCAGTGAAGCCTTAAACACTGGAGGTTTTGAATCATGAATCAACACT
Source organism: Astyanax mexicanus (assembly GCF_023375975.1). Lineage (NCBI taxonomy): Eukaryota > Metazoa > Chordata > Actinopteri > Characiformes > Acestrorhamphidae > Astyanax > Astyanax mexicanus. Next base: position 32,769,021 of record NC_064417.1, read on the forward strand.
GGAACATTTAAGCAAAAGTTGGAATAAAACTTTGGAGGGATTGAATATTAAATAGGATAAACATTGACTGAGCTGAACACTGGATGACTAAACACAGGGTAGACAAAAAAACAATGTAGCAGTGAACAGTGAACGGATTAATCAATGGGTGCTTTCTACATCGGAGGGGATTAAAACTGAAGAATTGAAAAATGGATGGATTGAACACTAGATAGACTAATAATAAACACTGGATGAAATGAACACTGAAGGTATAATTATTGAATGAGCTGAACAGTAGAGGGATTGAACACTGGACAGAGAGAACATTGGAGGATTACTGAAAAGGATAGAACACTGGGCTGAGCTGAACAATGGAGGTTTGAATATCATATAGAATAAACATTGGATGGGCTAAACACTGGAGGGTTGAATATCAGATAGACTAAACATTGGATGAACTTGACCAGTTGAAGTTTAGAACAATAGACAGGTTTATAACTGGATGGATAAACCATTACAATATTTGAACAGTAAAGGTGTTACTGGGCAAATCCTAGCCCACTATGGGATGCATAGCTGGATAGACAGACAGACAGACAGACAGACAGACAGACAGACAGACAGACAGACAGACAGACAGACAGACAGACAGATAGATAGATAGATAGATAGATAGATAGATAGATAGATATATAGATAGATAGATAGATAGAACCTGATGATGGAACCTCTGACGGTATCAGGCCTATTAGATGGCAGTCAATAACTTGGTGGAGGGGAGAAATAAATAGTTTTGGATTTATGGAAAGCAAATAATATGCCGCATTATAATAATGTAATTAATGAGTCCGATAGACTTTAATTCACTGTATTTGTAATATATATCTTTTTTTTTCCCTCCCTAAACATAAGCTTTCTGAATACAAAATAAGGGCATTTCCAATTGTGCTGTACCTCTGAAAAACATCAATACTGGCTTTAAGCACCTTCAAAATATGAAGAAAAACAGCCCCTGTCTTTAATATATCCTAAATTCTGCCATGAAAAAAAAAAAAAAAGAATCTGTCAGAGGGTTCTCACCAAATCCACAGTCTAGTGTATATTCTCTCATAAAGCTCACAATCTCTCCTACAGTATTGACACGGGGTGGGCTGGGGGGCTACGGGGGAGCAGCAGGCAAGCAAATGTCAGCCGCTATAACATATGAAATACTTAACGTAACCAATTTTCAGCTGTCAATCAGAGCGGGGGGGAATAATAGCTAACGGCGGTGGAAATCAATATGGCACAATTGAATCTCGCCGCACAAACATGTTTCGTTCTGCGCTATAAAAGACTGTCAAATGTGAGGGACCCCCACCCACCAAACCCACTCGCGATGGGCTGATTTATCTCTCTCAGCTGCTCACGGCTGCTCACAATACACTATAGAGAGAGAGAGAGAGAGAGAGAGAGAGAGAGAGAGAGAGAGAGAGAGAGAGAGAGAGAGATGTACTCACACTGGGGAATATTGCGGCCTATAAAAACTCACACTGCAGGCCCGCAGTAATGAAACAATGAAGTTATCTCATCAAGCCAACATGTTTGATAGCATGTACATTCCTAAAAAAATGGTTCTCCAAGGGTTCTTTAATGAAGACAATTGTTCTACTTAGAACCATGATGAACCATGACAAAGAAAACTATGTAATAGGAAGGCTAAGATTATTTTGAATAGTCCAGTGTTTTATTACTAGAATGGAAAACCAAGTGTACCGTTCTGTAACTATAGCATGATATACTCTGACAATCTGCTATCTCAAAACATATTTGAATGCTTAAATCCATATTATACCGCAGTTAGTTTAGATTTAGACCCTGCAATGTGATTGGCTGAGAGGCTTTCTATGAGTGCTGTTATCAGTCGGTAATGCACTGTAACTGAAGCTATCCATGTGTTACCCGGCCTCATACAGGTAACCTAGCATCCATGCAGCGCTTACAAGCCAAACAGTGCAGCTACAAACAGAGCAGCAATGGAACTATTTAAACTCGCAGAGTTTTTATAACCAAATAGATTTCATTATTTTCTTGTTCTCTTTAACTCAAAATCTTTCAATAAACAGTGATAATGAATCTGTTGTATAATCTCAATAATGCACCGGAGGTTTGTGCTATAAAGTGTAATATTGGCACTGCTGTGCTGATATACGGCACTCGGCACGTTATAGTATTGTGTATTATTGCTCAAATATACATGTTTTGGTTCCATATATATATATGCAACAAATGTGGTTATACCATTGCTGCTAAATATTGAAATAATTTCTCAAAATAGGCTAAATCATTCACTACTTTTGTAAATACGTTAATTTTTCTGGAGTATTCAAGAAAATTAGCAAATTGTTATTGTGAGTAATTAAATAATTACTTTTACAATTAGTTAGAAATTTGATTTATTTAATAAACTACATCTTGAAATAAACTACATTTCCCGTTTTATTTTTACATAAGCCAAACTATAGACTATATTTCAAAAAAGTCACTTTTTCACAGATTTTCATAGTTTTAGTATATGAGCACATTAATCTGCAGTATTTCAAGAAATACACTTCTAATTGCTAACAATCCAGTAATAAGCAAAAGCAGCTGCTGATAGATTGACATAGATCTCCACTGTCACTAGTTTATAAAAAAGTAGAACATTTACATGAATAGTATGTAATGATAAACTTATTTATCATATATATCTTATGATAAATATGCTGTAATAAAAAAATAAATCTCATCTATTAGAATATTAAAAGTAAACTAGTTTTTCATAACACTGTTCTGGTGTGGTAAAAAATATGTTACTGTATAATATCTTGAAAGAATTGATTGAGTTTTAGTTTATTTAGTTTATTTAAGTTATAAATACAAAGTTACAATAGCAACACATCTGACCAGCAGTGCCTCAATACATACAGATATACAGTGTGTGTATTGAGTGTGTACTGAGTGTGAGTGTGTGTATTGTGTGAGAAAGCAGTACTACAGGGCTACATCCTTTCACGTCTTTATTCCCGGTTGAGTTGGGCTCTAAATCAGAGCGTTGTCCGCTGTTCCGAGGAGCGATATTCCTCCAGATGCTAATAAAAACGCTCAGAGAGGGAAACAGTCGGTGAAGGACGGTGGCGTAGACGGACAGACCGCCCTCCTCAGCGCTACTGTAGCGCAGTGGCAGCGTCTTTGAGGCTCTGACTGCCACCTCATTTGCAATACTCCACCGTTCCCTACAGCACTCAATCAATTAGAACCCGCAGTTCAGAGAGAGGCTAGCGCAGAACCGGAACAATCCCACAAGTTCACTTCAAACGGCGAGAGGCTCTTTTGAAGAATGCAGGCTCATTTTCAGGGATCCTCAGACACCGACTGAAGTGGTTTTTGGACCATCTCCAAGGGGCTGGAGCATCTCACCAGTATCGGATAACGGGACAGAGTTATTGCTCTGCAAATGTGATAATTACCAGTACAAAAACAAACATGACCAAACACAGGAGATCTACAACATGAGAGCAAAGCGTGTAAGTGAGTGAGTGCTGGATGTTTGTCCTAGGATTTATGTTTGTATCGGGGCCAACAGAGTCAGCACAACGTAAAGAAAGCCATGTTGTTCCCACTTTATAATAAGTCCCTCTAATAAATGTGTAATTACACATTAATAAGCAATGCAATAACAGTTACACTACTGTTGAAGTACATAACCTGCACAACTGCAATAAATCTATACCAATATGTTCTTTATTGTTAATGTCTTACCTAAGAAATGGTTCTCACTGGCTAAGAACTCACAACTGTGAGCATTTGATTGTATTCAGCCACAATAGTTACCTTTAGTCTGTCATTCTTTATATATAAAGCAATAATACATATACTGCAAATTTGTAACACCATACCAACTGCATGGAGTACCACAGCAACCACTCAGGATGCATGAACTGTTATTGGGATGCAACTTCCTCCAGCTAATATCTAGAACATGAGGGAAAAACATGACTGGTGGATGTTTGTCTAAGGATTTATGTTTGTATCATGGATATTGTAGGGTTAGTACAACATAAATAAAAACATTTTAAAAGACATTAAAGATTTTTCTGTTCTCAAAAAGTTCAGAAATGTTTCTCATCAAGTTAATAAAAAACTCAAAGCTCATGTCTTACCATAAATGGAATTGATCTGCCAATTTAGAGCTTCGAGGATCGTTTGATTACATTCAGCTATGTTAACGCTAGAACTGAATGGGCTAAACCTTTAGTCTGGTACCTTTTAAATATAGCAATGATATAAATAGGTTACAGTATATTCATAACACCAACATACCAACCACAAGAAGTACCACAGCAACCACTTTTGGCAAAACTTCTGGAAATGTAGCAAACAGTTGGAATGCAACCACAACTACATATCTAGCACCTAAGATCTAGAACAAAGTGATTCTACAAAGAACTATGACAACTGAAGTCAACTTTAAGTTGACTAATTTAACTCTTTTTCAGTGCTATGCAAAATCTGTTCTGTTCAGGGTAATTTTAATATGGTAGACAAATGTATCTTAAACTGTTTTTATAGTTCACATATATGCTGTATACAGTGTTCTCTTGATTTACTAAACAAAAAGCACATACAGTATATCTGCAGCATGTTTTAAATAAAATTAAGCAAAATTGTCTTCAGTATTTTAGTGAATAGGTACATTTATATTTAGTATTTCTCAAAATAAGTTCAAATATCTGCTGTATTTTAGAAAATCGTCAAGTCTATTTACTTTTACTGAAAAAAACAAAAAATTCTAATAAAAAAGCTATTTTTTTCTCAAAATAAGTTCAGTGATCTGTAACATTTCAGCAAATAAGCAAATGAATCTGCACAATTTCAGAAAATAAACAAATTTGTTTACATTATTACTTGAACAACATTTGCAATAAGGGTATATCAATTACTTGCCGTATTTACAGCAGTGAAACATTGTTAAATTTCCTAGACTTTCACTTTCTTTGAGCCAGTTGAGCCATCAGAATGAACCATCTTTATACTGTTTTCAAGAAAATGTAGAAAGTACATTTGCAATTACCTGTCTATGATAAAGTCCAGTGTGACTTTTTAGCTTGTTTATTGTTCATCAGATTTTAATTCATTTCAAATGTAATAAAACATCTCTTTGTCTTCTTATAAACACCAAATCGACAATATATCAAGCCAATTTGCTTAATAAGACACATGGCAGACAGATGCACTGATTTGGTTTTAAGTTGTTAAGTAACGTGTCAACTAATTTTTATAATTGACACTAATTACGATATTCTAAAGGCTTACATTTTAATAATTAGGGATGTTGTAAATAATATTAAATTGGTATTGAACTAGTATAGCATTACATTAGGTTTAATAATCAAAAGAGAAGCCAGAATTCAGTAGTTCAGAATTCCGATTATGTTATTTAAAGTTTTATTGTTTTACTTCATCAACACAGCCGACTGATCTCAGCAGGGTCCGGTCTCTCACTGCTCTGTTTATGGGAGTTTTAAATCAGTGAAACAGAACTCTGCAGGGTTCTGGGCCTCAGTACTGCAGTCTGACACGCCTGATTTATAAACAATCACAGCCTGGCCCAGTGAACGGCATGCTGGGAACTGTAGTTTGAGCTCTGAGTTTTGTCGTGTTGGAAGGTGGTGATGTAAGCTCAGCTTGGGCTGTCCTGTGGTGGAAAGGGAAGTTGGGTTTAGGGCTGTTTTTACGACTCTACAGCTGTGCTTTAGGTATTGATTACCCTGAGCCAGACCATGCTGACAAGCCCCAGGGCAGTTTTATGAAGTGAGGAATTCTGGGACACGCCGCTGGCGCCGTAAGGCTGGCTGTGTTTCTGCAACAAAAGCGGACGTGGCGGTTCGGCAAAGCCAAGGTATAAATTTCATGTTGGTCGAATGGCCTTGGGTGCCAGCGGCCTTGAATTTGCCCGAGATGATGTGGGCACTTTTTTGTAAATTTTGTTTTTCTGCATAGATAATTTTCCAGTTTTAAATCAACACTGTTAGTGATAAATTGCCAGATTTTGCTTTCTAGACAGACAGACACACAGACAAATAGATAGATAGATGGTAGTGATGAGAACTTTTTAGCTTTTAAGAAGATTATTTTAACTTTATTTATACTGCTTCAGCTTTCAGACTGGTCTCAAGAAATGTTTGTACAAATGCCACAAAATGCCAGTTCCAGGATTTGCACAATGTGTGCTAAATATACTTAAATATCAAATGAATTCAACATGAAAGAATATTAAAGTACCAAAGTTTTTACCCAAACCTTCACCTCAATCTAAACTTAACCTAACCCATAACTTAACCAAACCTTTAACCTAACCATTACTCTTACCATTACCCTAACCACTACTCTAACCATTACCATAACCATAAAATGTAAAAGTCTTACTATTTCTGTTTAAATTTCTGTCTATTAATGTGTACTTAGAAGCTGCAGTAAAGCAGCAGCAGAGTATATCATCCCGACTCTTCTCTGTGCTGGGACCAAGGTGGTGGAGTCACCCGCAGTCTTCAAACGCAGACTGAAGACTCATTATTTTTTAAAGAGTTCCTAAACTAAAAACAATAATAATAATAAAATAAAGTTTCAAGTTGCGAAGAGTTTCAAATATATTTGTGCAAATGTCTTTGTGCAAAATGTCTTGGGGTGCACTTTGGTAGTGTACATACTTCATGTATTTTATAAGACAAGCAGAAAATGCTTACAGGTGGCTCAAAGTGCACATTCCACTTGCTGACAATAGAAAGAAGCTAATTTTTAAATAATGCTGCTTTAAGGCTTGAGCAATAGCCTTTCCAAATGGCTGCAACTGGATATATTATTAATGCTCTTGCTTTGTTGGTGGGTAAAGTCTGCCAAAAGACATTCGTAGGGAGTAATTGATAACTCTCAGAGAACACTGTTTGGACCCTGATATTGTAAACGTCAGGCCGCGGTGCAGCTGTGCGGGGCAAACATGGGGGCTGTAATTTACGAGTGTCCAGGCAGGGACGGAGCGAGAGTCAGCACGGACGCCATCGCAACAGAAACAGGTGTCCCGAGGTTGACGTTGGATAAGAGACAGCGGAGGATGGAGCGTGTGACGAGAGGACACTCAAGCAATACTATCTGTTCTCATCGTGCGGGTTAACAGGCATTTTACCATAGCATCGGAGAACGCTGCCCAGTTTCAGGGAAAAACGAGGGAGAGGAAAAGTTATTGATGCCGTGAAAAAGTCGCTGTAAGTCATCGTGAAGTTAGGTGGAAGCAGAACTCGGTTTCCCATACAATAAATCAGCACCGTCCACCATGTAAATGTGTGTGTGTGTGGGTCTACAGTACCGTATGTGTGTGTGGACATGGCATGGTTGGTGACTGGCTAAGCCCACCCAGTCTGCGCCAGAAGGGAATACGTTGGTCGGAGTTTTCGAAAGCAGCCACGACCGAAAGTGGTTCCAATCTTCGGCCCAGATCTGGTCGGGTCCTGAAGTGTAAATCAGAAGCTTGTGCTGGAGCTCTGCTGCTGGATTAAACACAGATACATCCCACCCCATGTTTTATAGTTCAGGTTTTATGTGTCTTAAAAATCTAATGCTCTGAATCCGCTCCCGTGACTTGTGGGATGTTTCTCGAATCCGTTCTTCTGAGTTCGGAAATGCATCTCCAGCCGGGCCCTTCGGTTTCTGCCAACGGCAATCGCAAAACACAACATAATTCATTCATACACCAACGACACCAGCGGTATATAAGCCAGCAGTGGTATCTGGTGAACAGTGGTTATTTTGGTTATTATAAGTCACATGAAAACACATTATAAACAAATACAAAAAAAAAAAAAAAATCTGTATGAATAGTGCATTATAAATGCATATATAATCAGTTATACGGCATCTGCAATCCATGTATAATTGCTATATCCCAGCATCCCCATATAATTACAGACCTGGCATGTGTAGAGCTGTATTTTTTTATACCACTACTGTTGTACATCACTTGACTGTCCAAACAGCAGCTTTAGAGCAGAATAAAAATAAAATATATAAAATAAAATAAAACCTTCTTTATGGAAGTCGCCTACCATTTTGCTATATTCAATTTCACTTTATGTTGTCCAGAGCAGATAAACATAAACTTGTTGGCACCATGCCTAATGCCGAATACTGGCTAGAGGGATCCAAAGCCCCCCGTATTGAGCATTGTATTGTTAAGCATTGTGGAGCAGTGGAACTGTGTTCTGTGTTCTCTGAAATTATTAAGCTCCATCTCAGCTCCATTTTTGGTATTTGGAGATGTGTTGGGGTGCTGATCATCCAACATCCTGATTTCAGTAATGCTCTGGAACTTTCAGCTTGTCCAAAAAATCGTGTCCTCTATGAATCCTCATATAATGCTGCTGTTAAGGAGAACTCCGGTATAAAATTGACTTTTGTTGTAGTAAAACATAATAAAAAGCACTTACCTTTGTTGAACAGCCCACCTTCGTTCTCCTGCAGATTTACAAGATCCAGCAATTTTGTGCAGTTTGTCCAAACAGGCTGGAATGTGTTTTAATGGGGCATATTATTCCCGTTTAGATAAATCATTTTTACACTGATATCAAGTCTTTTTCAAACTTTAAAAGTGCATAAGAAGTTTATTCAAAACCACTCTTTACAAGTGGTTACCCATAGTGTAACCTATATCTCTGGGTGCCACTATCTTAAAGTAAATTCATGATCATTAGAGTTACGAGGTATGTAATGTTTAATTCTGGAAAGGCACAAATGCAAACCATTCTGTCTTCTTTTTCCTTTGCCTTCTCCTCTATTATGCCAGGCTGAAGCTGCAGTTCAAGCACTGCTCACATCCTGGCCACGTCTTCTTTATGTATACTTCCTTCAACATTATGTGCTCATCACTGTACTGATTGTGAATGTACTTTATGGGTTGTAAAAAGTGTTTTTTAACTTTTAAAGTTCTTAATGTCTCGTTTTAAATGTCAGGGCTCTCCGGATTCTACCAATGAGGTGTGGAGCTACTTTGAGTCTGGATAATGGTGTAAAAAGTGTTTTATCTGCAGGGGCAAAATATGCCCCGTTAAAAAACATTCTATCCTGTTTGGACAAACTGCACAAAATGACTGGATCTTGTAAAGCTGTGGGAGAATGGAAGTGGGCCACTCAACAAATGTTAGTACTCTTTTATCATATTTTACTTCACCCAAAGTCAGTTTCAAACCAGAGTTATACTTTAAAGCTTGAGCAACAGCTAGTTGTAATGGCCACAACTCAAAAGATTATTAATGCTCTTGCTTTGTTGGTGGGTTAGGTCTCCTAATATATAGTAGTAGTAAAATCTTCTCCGGAAAAAAAAAAACACTGAATGCTGAAGTTATCTCAGTACATTTGACCAGTATTTACAGTAATCGCCCTTAGATGTTGGGTAACACTTTATAATAACTTTCATTAATATATTTTTAACTAATGATCAGTAGATGTGAACAAAGCAGTAGTTCATCAGAATTTGAATATTAACAAATGCTCACACATGGCACTTAATTATCAGCATGGATATTCATATTAAACATGCTAGCAAATTATTAGCTTCTCAGAATTTGAACATTTATAAATCGCTAGTAAATGCGAATTTTTAACCAGGCAAATGTTTATCAATTGCAGTCCATGCTGCCAATGCTTTCATTAGTATTTACAAATGTGATATCAACTTTTTAGCTTCCTAAAATGTGAAAAATAACAGTCATTAATCACTAGTTAATGGTATATTAATGAAAATTATTATAAAGTGTTACCGGATGTTGGATAGGTGATTACCACCACATCTCACCCCCAACTCCTCACCCAACTCATTCCCAACCCATCCAAATGTATTGGATAGAGCTCCATCATAGATACAGTTCTAATCCTCCACATTGGTCTCAATGCCCCACAGCCCATGTGTGGCTTTAGACATGGTGCCAATAGCTTCATAGGTTGGCAATACATTTCTACTTTTCTACAAGGGGTGTCCACAAACATTTGGCCATACAGTGTATAAACATATATTGCGAAAGTAAGAAAGGCGAGGGGGGAGGGATATATTTTATCCTGCCAGACTTCAATGAAGCGCAGAATAAATTCTGCCCACTATATCATATCAAACGCTGACAGGCCATTTTTCACCCGGGCATCTGTGGTTGTTTTGGGGTCTCTGACATGCATAAATATTATGAGAAGCGCAGAGGGGAGAAATTACGTTAATCTGTCTGGTCACTGTTCTGCCACCAGGTGTGCCGCCAATATTGCTTCTGCCATTTGCTTTAACTTAAGCACATCTGTTTCAAATGAGACTCTGAGAGCTGCAGCCCGGAGGGGAGGAGACGCTGGAAACACAGCGAGCCGAGAAAAGACCGGAAAATTAGCTTTACTATACCGTTTACGAAACGAGAGGCAGGCTGGGTTTCTGTATTTTATAAATATATACTCATAAACACATAAACACTCAGCTACTGACTACTGATGATCACCAGTTCTAACATTAATACTGTAAAATTGCTTATAATTGCTGGATTCAGACAGCATGTGACCTAAAGTCCTAAAGCAGTAGTGCTGCTCAGTGTTGACAAGAACAAATAGGGATAAACACATGCAGAGAAACAGTGTGGGCTGAGGGAGTGAGTGAGAGAGACAGAGAGAGAGAGAGAGAGAGGAAAATAGAGAGAGAAAGAAGGAAGAGAGAGACAGAAGCCAAGTTTCCATCCAAAAGTTTTGCAAATGTTACGCACAGTTACGAAATTTTGGAAGAAAAAAAAAGGTGGAATAAGTGTTGTTTCCATCCACTACAGTTCTGTGAGGAAACTTTAGATGGCATATGCTACCTTGCTTAGGATTGACATCAATAAAAAGCTTAATGGAGAGATTTACAGATATTTGAAGCTATTTGATGATGGTGTTTAATATATACCTGAGAGTGCAAACACCCCAGACAGTTCTGGGCAGAGTAGCATGCACAAGCATTATTCAGAATATCTATAGCAGTCCTTGAAATACTTTGTTTTGTAGGGTAGAACAGGTTGTATAGGGTGGAGTACATGGAGTATAGGGAAGTATAGGGAGCATGAATGAATATTGGTTAGTGAAGGGTAGTATAGGATTTATAGGGATCGTATATAAGTATATAGAAGCATAGGGATTGTATGGAATATAGGGTAGTACAGGGTATTATAAGGAATGTTGGGCAGTATTGGTACTATTTTGAGTAATGGCATTTTATAGGTATATTTATAAGAAGTATAGGACAGCATAAGAATATGGTTAGAATTTGGTAGTATAGGGAGTATAGGGATTTTTGGAGGTTATAGGGAGTACAGGGATTATAGGGTGGTATAGGGCGTAAAGGCATTATAGGATGTTATAAGGAGCATATGGATTATAGGGAAGTATAGGGAGTGTATGGATTATAGGAGGGTAAAGTGAGTATAGGGATTATGAGGTGGTATAGGGAGTATAGGAATTATAAGGATTATAGGGATTAAGGAGTATTAAGTACTTCTGTATATTTCAGTATGGAGCCTATAGGTAGTGTAAGGTCATATAGAGAGTATAGGCTAGTTTAGGGATGCTTAGGGAATCCCTGGGTAAAAGGCTAGCTATAGGGTGATACTGTATGTGGTAGTATGTGGTAGTATAAGGATTATAGAAAGTGGCATATGGTGGCACAGGGTTTATACAGTGGTATACAGTAGTAGGAAGTATAGGGTTGTATAGGGGATCATTTTCTATATGCTGTATGTCAAGAAATTATAAATAACCTAATGGGATTAAAAATATGTATTAACTCTGTGACCATTCTTTATCACTTTGTTCATGATTTAGCTCTAACATTTCCAAAATATTTGTACTGCATTTATAGTTTTGTTTTTTGTCTCTGAGCTTTTCTCCCTCTCTCTCTCTCTCTCTCTCTCTCTCTCTCTATCTATCTGTCTCTCTCGTTCTTACACACACACACACTCACACTCTTGAAATAAGTCTAAACATATTTGTTTCTCGGTCTGCATGCCAGGCTTCATTACAGTATCGTAAAGACCCTCTCCCTGCCCCTCTCTGCCAGGCCCATGCCAAACCAATTTGTCCCTCTTATTGCTTTTGGAAGGAGATCTATTTTAATTAAGGAAATACGTAAGCACAAACAACACCATCAATAATCCCCCTCTTCCCACCCATGACAAAGGAATTCGGTCTGATCTTTTTCTTCGTGTTGTCCTGACAGACATCCTACATTAATTAAAGCGATTCGAGGCCTGAGGCCAATTACTGCGAGCTGAGGCTGCTCTACCTCTGTTTTTCAGCACTGGTATTAAAACGACACTGAAACACTGCTGGTTAACCAAACCTGGATTACATCCCCACATCGGAGCGTGATTACGTAACAGCTATATATATGAATATTAAAAGAGAGCTAAGCTAAGAAAAAGGGCGTGGCCTTAATGAACTTAAGAAGAATGGTGCAGAATTAGAATGTTATGTTTATTATATTTATTTGATTATTGAGTAACATCAAACCATAGATTGTATGTAAAAAAAAAAAGGACTAAATGACAAGTGGTCAAAAAGTGATGCAAAATGCTTATTGCGCCCTCTGGTGGCTGGCTGCAGTATAATTGTTAGCTCCACCCATTTCCATGTCAGTAAACAGAGCCGAAAGAAAATGTTATAAACACTTTACAATAAAACTACATTAATAACAGTATTACAACAGAATGTCTCAACTGATTAATAATTGACACTATTTAAAGCTGATAAATAAATACCCTCTCTGGTGAGAGCAGGTAATTGCACCAAGCATGCGGAAAAATCATTTTAAACTGGGCGGGTGTGATTTTCCTTTCAGAGCGGATGAATCCGATTCCAGGTTATGTTCAGTCAGAAACTTCACTCCTTCGTTTACTGTGGGTGAATGAGCTACTGAGGTCTGAGTTTCCCCTTCTGAAGTCTCCATTGCTCTACCAGCCACTCGCATTCAGTAAAACTGAGCCGGATCCTCTTTTAGAGGCTGTACGTGTGACATAAGTACGTAAAGATGTGTGATGTGGCCAGAAGAACTCCTGCGAAAAGTGACCCGACACCCCAGTTTTTTAGAATGAATATATAAGGCTTAGCAGGGATGGTAGTTCCAGCACACTTGTACCATTAAAAACAATATTTTTTCCCTTCTGCCACTTTAAGACATTATTAATTATCATTGCAAATTCTTTTTTAAATAATGGCTCAATTAAATATTATTTACTACATTCTTAAGCATTAAAAAGTAATTATAATAGATAACATCTTATCTAGTGTTAATTATTAATTAGTTGAAGCATTACTTAACCACATTTCTAAAGATTCAAAAGTACTTTTAATTGTGACCTTTGTCTATATAATATTATTTTATCTTTTACACATGTATTGTATATTGGCAGTTCAGCCTTTTGATCCCCCCTCATCCAAACTCTGCATGATCCCCCCCTCAATGAATGATCCTGGAGAAATCTGATCACTGAACATTAATATACTTTACCAGTCCCAGATGTGTGTGTGTGTGTTGGTGCATGTGTGTGTGTGTATGTATGTGTGTGTGTGTGTGTGTGTGTGCAGTCTTCAAGTGGTCTGGGCCACCCTGTTATACAGAACCACACCGTTTCATTTCATGCCAGTAAGACTCTCCCACTGCTGACTGGAAGGCTCACACACTCAGTGGGAGTTTCTGCTTTAGAGCCAGAGAACCTTCTCCAGGTTCCTCCAGAAAACACTCCTCCCCTCCAGCAGCTTGCTCTGACACAGAACATGAGTTCCTGACTGTTCTCTACATGCTTCTGTTGAGCTAACCATTAAAATTAGCACTTAGTGATCAAACTAATCAACAAAAGCTCAGTAAAGCTACTGGATGATCATATTTTGCTTTTTAGTAAAAGGGCACAGTGGCATACACTGATTTGGGTGTTGTGGCCGGGGAGCTTCAGATAGTCCTGCCAGTGTTAAATCTCACTCAGTGTTACAACTCACAATATATACCACATTATGTCGGTCTCAAAGTGTCAAAAACACAATAGATTACACAATTACTCACCAAATATCAGCAGATTAAAAGCTGAAATGTATTTAATGCAAAAGAGCATGGTGATGTGTGTGTAACAGACACTTTAGCTTGAGATTAAACTCAAGTTAAAGCTTCCATTATAAAACATGATTTTTAAAATTTACAGAACTAATCCACCCATTTTGACAATTGAAAAGATTAGGATTTAATAAAATGTTTTACGTTCCATATAACTAGTTTTGTCACAATTTCTAGAATTAAATTAAAACCCAAATGTATTAAAATTCTGTATCATGTTTTCTTTGTATTACAACAATAAAACAAACATAAATCATTTATTTAATTAATATAACTGCTGAAATGTAAAATTTTGCATTAATATCCAGAACTGGGTCTGGGCTGTTGTGAGTTAGGTCTTATTGTGTATTTTTGGTATGTCCGCTAGGATGATAAAATGTTAAGTGTTTAATTAATTATTTGAAATTGTAAGTTTGAAGCAAATAGCTTATATAAATAATTATATATATATATATATACGTATATATATAACTACTGTCTATTAATAATTAGTTGAGACATTACTAAACCATGTTAGTATTACTTTAACAATGTTTTTTTATTGCTATATGCACTATCCTTGACCCTTATTGTAAAGTTGTATCAAAATACTTAATAATTAAAATATATAATGTGCAACAGCACTGTATGCGTCACTGTATGGCATTCATTTTATATTTGAAAGTCAATCATTTCAATCTTTCAGAAACATTGGTCCACCTGAATTCTAACCCTTCTGCTGAATGGAACTGGACCTAACCCCCCCCCCCCCCCCCCCCCCATTAAGAAGATGAAGAATAGAGTGACAACTCAGGGAGTGAAGATGGAGAGAGAGACAGAGAGAGACAGAGAGAGAGAGAGAGAGAGAGAGACGGGTAGTGGAGGTGGAGATCTTTCCTCGTTCCGTCTATATTTCTTCTCATCCCTCGCTCCAGACCCCCCCACTCCACCCCAGTCAGAGCCGCGGACAAAGAACCACACTTTCTGCCAAGTCATTTTTCATAAGCTCATGAATGTGTGCCAATCGCTGTAACACACACACGTACACACACACATTACACACACACACACACACACACACACTAGGACTTATAAGAGGACCTATAGGGAACACACACACACCACCTGCCCCTCTCCAAAACCACACACACTTCTCTGGGGAGTCCTCCCGCTCAATCCCTGCTCACACACACACACACACACACACACAGGCTTTTCATCTTGCGTACACAGGGGCTGGACATGTGAATCCATCACACACTCGCCCTGTGTCCAAAAACTAAAGGAGAAAATAAAGGAAAGACTCTCATCTGTACTATTGTTTCCTGTACAAACAGGAAATTATATCATAGAGTACTTACAGTAATCGCTAATGAAGTACATGAAATTCTGCATTAATTTAAATGTAAAAGTCATATGGTCATAATATGTTATATATGTGTAATAATGTGGTTTAAAAAGAAAAATGCTAGAGTTGCTGGGGTATTAGCTAGGGTTGCTAGGGTATTCCAGGTTGCTAGAGTATTCCAGATGTGTGCAGGGATACTGGCATTTGGTTTTGTCACACTGGACGTGAATTAACAAGAGAGCAAAAGAAGGAGAGAAGGAGAGAACAACAAAAAACAAGATAATATAACAGAACAAGTGAATGAGAGACCAAGCTGAATTACAGAATAAGAGACCAGGGGAACATACACATAAGTGTACAAGATAACAAGAAAAAAAGAGAATAAAAGAACAAGAGTAAGTGAACAAATAAAAAGAAAGAACAACAAAATGAGAGAGACAGAAAAATAATGGATTTAGCGAATAAGAGAATGGGGGACAATAGAAAAAGAAAAGAAAAGAAGAAAAGTGTTACTAAACACTAAGTAAAGTTTAAGTTTGGTCAAAAATTTTACTTTCTGTGCATTGCTAATAAAAATACACATAACACTTTAAAATATAAGTACACAAATAAAAAAATAACAGTACTTAAAACAGAATGTCACAACTTATTATTACTTAGAACTGGTTAAGACATTATTACTCATTACAATTGTTTTAACTAATTTCTCAATTCATTATTATTTCTAACATTATTAAGCATGTTTTTTTTGTTTTTTTGAGTAATAATGTCTTAACTACTGTCAACTGCTAGGGTATTCCAAGTGTTTGCTGGGATACTGGCATATAGTTACTAAAGTGTCACACTGGACGTGAACTAACAAGAGAGGGACAGAGAAAGAGAACAAGAAAACTAGATAATATTACAGAATGAAGGAAAGATGGAACAAGGGAATGAGAGAACAAGTTGAATTACAGAATGAGAGATATAGAGAAGAGGAAAATGAGAGAACAAGATAGAGAAAGAGTGGAACTATATGAGGGGAAATAGAAAAACAAAACAAAATGACAAATAACAAAAAACTTGAGAATGTGAGGGAAATAGAACAAGGGAGTGAGTGAGAGTATGAGATAACGAGAGAAAGAGGAATCAAGGGAACGATTTACAGAAGAAGGGAATGCCACAAAGAGAGGACAAGAAAACATGATAAAATGAAAGAATAAGGGAACAAGGGAATAAGCAATGAGGGAAGGAGAAAACGAAAAAATGAGTGAACGAGAGAATGATAGGATGAGTAGAAGAGGAAAGAAATCCGTCCATCTGTCCATCACTCGTCCTGCAGGTCCTCAGTGTGGGCCTCAGTGCGGGTCTTATCCATGCAGCTAATGCTCAATTTAAAATCAATATGAGAGAGAAATAAGTGCTGCTTCCAGCCTGACGTGACGACATCATCTAAATATCAATAGAAACTGGCCCCCGCTTGGCGTGTGTGTGTATGTGTGTGTGTGTGTGTGTATGTGTGTGTGTTTAAGTAAAGCTGGGCCCGGCGGCAGGGGAACGGCAGGTTCTCGGTGTGTTCTGACCGCGGGGGGATTTGGCGTGAGTCTCCGGCCTGAAATAACTCTCCCCTGCTTCTCTTTCCATTTTAATAGAGCGATGGCGGTGGCGGGCGCTGGGCGGGCACTGCGGCGGCGGCGGGCCCTGGCTTTAATAAAGTAGCAGCATGTCTGTAGAGCCAGGTGTAGCGCCAATCCCCTCATATTCTAAGTAAATCCTGCAGAAAGGTGTTGGGGGATAGCGCGCGAGGACGCGAGGAGGGTTCAGGCCGGCAGCAGGAACTCATCTTCTTCCTCTCCTCCATTTCCTCCCTGGCTCTTCTTCTCCCTCTCTCTAACTGTAAAGCCCCCCGCTGCTCAGGGTTTGGAAGGGGGGTTCGGTTATATGTGTGGTATAGTGATATAGTGTTATTGTGCAGTACATATATATAATATTTATATAGATATATAAAATATAAATTACTTACTATATACCTTCTCTCTCTCTCTTTCTCTCTCTCTCTCTCTCTCTCTCTCTCTCTCTCTATATATATATATATATTATATATATATATATATATATATATATATATATATATATATATATATATATAATATATATATATATATATATATATATATATATATATATATATATATATATATATATATATATATATATGTAGTTCATGCATCTTAGCATGTTCTCCTTCACCAGTCTTACACACTGCTTTTGGATAACTTTATGCCACTCCTGGTGCACAGATTCAAGCTGTTCAGTTTGGTTTGATGGCTTGTGATCATCCATCCTCCTTTTGATTATATTCCAGAGATTTTCAATTTGGTAAAATTAAAGAAACTCATCATTTTTTAAGTCTCTTTATATATTATTATATAAAAAATAATATATAATATAATATATTGTATTATATTATAGAATAATAAAATATAGCATACTATATTATTATATAACATAATAATTATATACTATATTATTATTTCTATACATATTTAGGTCTCTTATTTTTTTCAGAGCTGTATAAATGTTGTTATTAGTGGTGTCAAGTGATCATGATTATTTTGATTAATCACACATATATTTATACTTTTATAGAAAATTAAATACAAATAATAAAGCCTTTTTTTAAGTTGTATGAGAGAATCACAGTTGTGTTATTAATAGGTTAAATAATTGAGCTAGTTCTTCCTGTAAGCACTAATATTTTTAATAATAGTATATTTATTGTACCATTATTGTACCATATACAACTACAACATTAGCTCACAAATTTTCTCATTTTAATTTTATTTCAATTTATAGGCATGGTGGTTGAGTGGTTAGCATGTTCACCTGTCAGCACTGGGGTCTTGGGTTCAAGTCCCTATCTGGGTGGAGTTTCCATGTTCTCCATTTGTCTGCATGGGTTTCCTCTGTGGATTCCGGTTTCCTCCCACAGACAAAACATTGAACTTACAAAACAGAACCCGCATCTACTTTGTACTATAACATATATCATCATATAACATATATAAGGGGGGACCCATCCTCCTTTGGTCAGACAACTTATAAATTAATATTAATGTCACTATACATAGTTCTCTGAAATGTTTTCGTATCTGAACCAAACCTATATTTGGAATTGATATATTTAAAAAAAATATATCGGAAATCGAATTAAATTGGGACCTTGTAATTCAGAGATGAAATAAATTTTGTAAATCAGTGCTAAAACCCGTTCCAGATGAGGAGTGATATCAGTCCAGTAAGTGTTGAAGTTGTGAGAAAGAGGCCTCTTTTTGTATGATTATGTAATTCAGCAGTAATGATTGGTGTTTTTGTGTAACAGTCTCTGTTCTCTAAACAGAGAGTCAGTAGTGATGGAACACATTATTATAAGAGGTTTGTTGATGGCGTGACAGTGCTTGGCCCGGGGCCACTGACATGTTTTATTTAATAACAGAGGGAATTCAGCAGTGTTTGCCTTTCATTACAGCCCAAGCTGAAACAGAGCAGAAACCACATGCTTTACAGTCCGAACTCCAGAGCCCGGCAACCGACCGGCACACAGCCGCATCTGCGCTGGAGAGGGGCTTTCGGCAGGATGTCCGGTTAATGCCACTGTATTTGGATTTCCAGGCCACTCTCCGTGATGCCGCTCGGCCTGGAGGGGAGAGGCGGTTCAGGCCACCCAGTGGAGGAGTGTGTGCTGGGACTGGAGGCACGGGGATTTACTGGGGCAGAAAAATGGTGTAAATAAAGAGCTGTGATTTTAGTTTAAATTATTTGAATTTGATAATGATTCATTTGAGAATAAGCACAATGTAAAACACATCTGTTGCTTTCAAATGGTCCAATAATCTTTTAAAACATTAAAGTGAATGACATTGATTAACTGGTTGCAGCGGCTTCTGTAGTAGGATGGTTATATTAAGCAGCAAGTGAACAATTTTGTGAAGTTGATGAATTGAAGCAGGAACTGAGCATTGAAGCAGAGTCAGACATCAGGCAGTTCTTGTGTCATGGGCACCCAATTCACAGGAATTAAAGGATATGCTAATCTTTGTACAGGCAACATGCTATATTGTATGTTAAGTTAATCAAGTAAACAGCAAGTATGTATTACACTATACAGAATGTAACATACAGTGTTTATTTAATTTTACCAAATAAAAGGGCCAAATCAAGCTGAACTGTTTAAATTGTTGCACCAAAAATAGCATAAAGTTATTCAAAAGCATTCTGTAAGTCTGGTGGAGAAGAACATGATAAGCATGAAAACTGTGATTAAAAACCAGGGTTATTCCACCAAATATTGATTTTTTAATTTCTTAAAATTTTATGAATATGAACTTTTCTCTTTACATTATTTGAGGTCTGAAGGGACAATATTTTTATATGGAATTTGGGATGAAATGTTGTCCATAGTTTAAAGAATAAAACAACAGTGTTCATTTTACTTAAAAATATGTACC
The DNA here is from genome assembly GCF_023375975.1 of Astyanax mexicanus. Classification (NCBI taxonomy): domain Eukaryota; kingdom Metazoa; phylum Chordata; class Actinopteri; order Characiformes; family Acestrorhamphidae; genus Astyanax; species Astyanax mexicanus. Next base: position 32,788,987 of record NC_064417.1, read on the forward strand.
TATATATATCAAAATCAGAGAAATAATTGAGAAACTAAAGTGGTCTCATTTTTTTCCAGAGCTGTAGATCTTCTATATGTTGATTTTGCATTACACTTGTTCCATTCCAGATCAGAAAAGGTTGAGACATTATGGAAAATTAACTCTGACTTTTATTTTACTGCAGACAGCATGAACCCAAGATATTTAATGTTTTGTCTATTCAAACATTTTTTTTTATTTATACACATCCAGTCCTGTTTGATTTCATCTTTGTTTCAGACCTTAAGACTTTATTTCTTTCAACAAAGATTTTAACACAGTACACAACACAGTTTCCCCTGAATGATGGTTCATCCCAGATTCCTCTGAGCCTTTAGAGAAGTGGACGCCATTTTTGGACATGGTTAACACAAGGCTTCTGTTCTGCAGAGTAAAGTTGTAAGTGGCATCAGCTACTGTTGAATAATAGTTCTTGATGTAGTGCATCTGAGGAATTGGCCTCCTGTAGAAAGATAAATATTCCAATTTTCCTTTGGGGAACACTGTTTTTTGATGCATGTGTTACAAACTGGAGATCCTTTGTCCAGATTTTCTGTTCAAAGGCTCAGACTTTTATAGATACTGCTTATGAACCAAATCTTAACTAAAGTTATATCTTTGAAATTACATCCTTATTTTTTTTTTATTAGCCAAGAATTGGGATGACATGCAGGACTGGTTGTATATTTATAACTTAAATGAAATTGAGCAGATAAAACATGAAATATTGTGGTTTTATACTGTAAGAAACACTCCGTTTTTATGTTTTAAGCATTTTCCATGATACCCAAACTTTATCTCTGTTCGGGTTGCATATAGTTACTTATAAATGTAATTTAGCTATGACATGAAATGAAGATGAAAACTTTCAATAATAAAGTTTCAAACTAAAGGGTTAAAAGAGGAATTCTACTCTACACAAATACAGAAACCTAAACTGAAGCACAGAACTGAACTGCGTGTCTGTGTGAGAACTGAGACTCTTCTTCAGCATTTAGCATATACTGTATATCTCCCCCTCTTCTGCTGAGCTGCAATAAAGCAGTCGATTGTAAAGGCCATTGTAAGGCTCTGGAGACTCTGAGTAGCTAAAGCCAGCGTTTTACAGCGATCGCACGTCACAGACGCTCGGCATAATCTTCCCAAGATTTAAAGGAAAGTCCGGAAAATGGTCTGGAATCATGGCACTGTATATCAGGGTTTTGGAGGTTTGCGATGTCGTGGTAAAGGTGATGGTCTAAAGTCTCATACAGTGCAGATATTTTTGCAAGGTTGGTAAAGCTGAACAAATCAGTCACCTGATTTCTGTGTTCATTAGATGCGGGGCTCAGTTGTGTTACTGATAAAATACTGTTCATTAATTCTTTTTCCTTTAATTTTCTATAATACTATTTTCTTACATTAAGGTGCAGGTGAGTCTGGAGTGCAGTAGGTTTGACCCTAACTCTAAAACTGTCTCTTATTATTGTGCTTTTGTGTTTATGGCTCAAGCCTTGCTTATACCTCACCTCTCTCAGACGTTGTTCAGACGTTATTTAGACAGTAAAATATTCTACGATTTTACTCAGATCTTGTTCAGAATTTGCTGAGAGCTTACACAAACCATGCCCCTCACTCAGGGCTTACTCAGACCATACCACTTACTCAGACCATGCTTAGAGCTTACTTAGACCCTACTACTTGCTTAGACCTCCCTCAGACCTCCCACAGACCATGCTCAGAGCTTACTCAGACAATACCACTCACTTAAACCTCACTCAGACCATGCTCAGAACTTACTCACACAAAACCACTCACTTAGACCTCACTCAGACCATGCTCAGAACTTACTCAGACAAAACCACTCACTTAGACCTCACTCAGACCATGCTCAGAGCTTACTCAGACAATACCACTCACTTAGACCTCACTCAGACCATGCTCAGAGCTTACTCAGAGAATACCACTCACTTAGACCTCACTCATACCATGCTCAAAGCTTACTCAGACAATACCACTCACTCAGACCATGCTCAGAGCTTACTCAGAGAATACCACTCACTTAGACCTCACTCAGACCATGCTCAGAGCTTACTCAGACAATACCACTCACTTAGACCTCACTCAGACCATGCTCAGAGCTTACTCAGACAATACCACTCACTTAGATCTCACTCAGACCATGCTCAGAGCTTACTCAGACAATACCACTCACTTAGACCTCACTCAGACCATGCTCAGAGCTTACTCAGACAATACCACTCACTTAGACCTCACTCAGACCATGCTCAGAGCTTACTCAGAGAATACCACTCACTTAGACCTCACTCATACCATGCTCAAAGCTTACTCAGAGAATACCACTCACTTAGACCTCACTCATACCATGCTCAAAGCTTACTCAGAGAATACCACTCACTTAGACCTCACTCAGACCATGCTCAGAGCTTACTCAGAGAATACCACTCACTTAGACCTCACTCATACCATGCTCAGAGCTTACTCAGACAATACCACTCACTTAGATCTCACTCAGACCATGCTCAGAGCTTACTCAGACAATATTATGTGCTTAGACCTTCCTCAGACCTCACTTAGACCATATTCAGACCATAATCTTCACTCAGACCTTGCTTATAATTCACTTAGACTATGCTCAGGCCTTACTCAGACCATGCTTAGAGCTTACTCAGACTGTATCCCTCTCTCTGAGCTTACTCAAAGCTTACTAAGACCATGCTCAGAGCTTGCTTAGACTCTATCTCTTTCTCAGACCTCTCTTAGAGCTTACTTAGACCATGCTCAGAGCTTACTTAGACTCGATCTCTCTCAGACCTCTCTCCGAGCTTACTCAGACCATGCTCAGAGCTTACTCATTCCATACCACTCACTAAGACCTTTCTCAGACCTCACTAAGTGCTTACTCAGACCATGCTCAGAGCTTACTCTGACAATATTATTTGCTTAGACCTTCCTCAGACCTCACTCAGACCATATTCAGACCATAATCTTCACTCAGACCTTGCTTATAACTCACTTAGACTATGCTCAGGCCTTACTCATGCTCAGAGCTTACTCAGACTGTATCCCTCTCTCAGAGCTTACTCAAAGCTTACTAAGACCATGCTCAGAGCTTATTTAGACTCTATCTCTCTCAGACCTTTCTCCGAGCTTACTCAGACCATGCTCAGAGCTTACTCAGACCATACCACTCACTAAGACCTTTCTCAGACCTCACTTAGTGCTTACTCAGACCATGCTCAGAGCTTTTGGTCAGACTGACCTTACTTCGACCTCGCTCAGACCTTACTCGGGATTCACTAAGGTCCAATTGAGCAAAGTCTGAGTATGGTCCAAGCAAGGTCCAGGCGAGGTCCGATTGAGGTCTGAGTGAAGCGTGAGCCTCTGTTGAGAACAGATGTGCCTGGAAGGCAGGGTGATGGGTTAGGGGTGAAAGTCAGGGTTCCTCTGAGTGTTAGGGTTAAGTTTAGGGTCAAGGGTCATCCCCAGGCTGGGGTTATGGTCAGGTTGGGGTCAGTTTTATGTCAGGATGCCCGCTGCCCTCAGGGCAGCAGGGAATGGTCAAGCAGGGATCCTTCCCCACCAATTAGCCATAATGTGATTTGAGGGTCAGTCCTGTTTTAACATTCTTTGTGTTCAGCGATTAAACAGGATTGATTTTTCCAAGCATGTAAACAACCGAAGCTCATGCCAAACCCATCATCTTTCAGCATGATTGGTATTTTAAAGTTTTGGTGTTTATTTAAGTGTGTTTAATCTTGTGGATTCTACTTTTTTTTTTTAGTTTTTTTGTATCTAATGTATTGACACATGTATTAAGAACTGGGCTCATTGAAGAATGCAATGTTCTCCCTCTCTTTCTCTCTCTCTCTCTCTCTCTCTCTCTCTCTATCACACACACACACACACACTCACTGAGCTGATGATGTGCCAGTATAACTATGGGCTCCAGCGGTACTAGTATGATTTATCTCCAGTGTCTGCAGGAGGGTGATTTATACTGGTTGGTGTCTTTCTGCAGTTGTTGGTGATGTCACCCCTGGCTGTCAGCACCAGCACTGAGCACTAACTCTCCCTCACTTCTACAGCAAAGCATTCTGGGAAACATCTGCTGCCCATAGCGGTCAGCCCATTTGACACCATTGGGCCGAGTCAACAATCTCCCTAAAAAAGCACTATGATCCCATCAACCATTCTATCCCACCCAATCCCATTCATTCACAGTTACACACAGCATCCACTGCACTGCTGCTTCTTAACATGCTCTACAAAAATACTCAGGATATAAAGTTTGTTGATCCAAACATAATAGCCTGAAGATTCCATATGAGCATTAATGAGAGTTCTTTGAACATCCAGATTTCTAAGTCAGGAATCCCAAACGATGTTACAGGTAACTTTAAGAAAACTGAGGAATATTGGAGTTATTGGGGGAGCCTGTACACTTTTATAAGACACTTGAGGAAAATTTAAAAGTAGAATCTGAGAACCTACAATCTTTAAAGGACCACATATCATACTGAGGTGTTACAAACATTCTTAGAGGTAACTGTAATAGCATTAAGGAATTTTTGGGTTAACGGAAGAACCCTTACTCAGTTAAAATTGCAAACTATTAAAGAAAAGTCCTTCTAGATACCTTTTTAAAGGTTCATCAAAGCACCTTAAGGGTTTCTCTACAGTTACAAACTGAAATATTGTAAAGAACCCGCAAGATTCTTCAACATTTTTTGTCTGTTTACATTGTAGTTGTAACCAAATATAGTTTGTACACAAACCTGAAAAAAACTTTAAGGAACTTGACTTAAATTCTTGAACCTAAAAAGGTTCTTCAATGAATTTGATCATTTTTAAAGTGCGAATTAAAAGTTCCTCCTTTACATCCACATTGAAAAGCTTTCATAGACGCCTCAATGTACTTTTTTAAGAATTTAGAGAAACTTCTCAGATGTTTTTATTCTCAAAACTTTTTATTGCTAATATCCTTAGTGCAGCAGTTCATCATTATTGTCAAATATAAATGAAACAGGTCTGTAATAAACATCTGAATGGTTACTCTCCCGCTGCCTCCTCCTCTCCAGTGAGTGAGGGAATCCGTGCTGGGTCACAGAGTGGCTTTTGAAGGCTTATAACTTCATATTATGAGTTTTCACAACCTGGGTGATGCAGTACCTACAAAACAACTGCGATTATTAATCTGGAGAAGATGGGTTTTCTTAAATCCTCACTGTTCTCTTTTTTTTTTACAATGACAGGGTGGTGAATACTCTGGGACTGAAGTAAAACAATTACGCCAACTTGAAAAGAGATTATCTCTGGGTGATATGGTCATTATCTTTGATGCAGGTTTTGATTGACATGCAGCTGAAATTGTGTACTGGGATGTATATATATAACACAATAACATTTACCTTGAAAAATTAAGTTGTTGTATACTTATAAACATAATTATATATTACTAAATGTATAGGAAACATTGGGTGTACATGGCTATGGATAAGCAGGGGTGGGTAAGAAAGGGTATGGAAATAGGTTGATAGAACTGGGTATTGATAATTGTATGGATAAATATGAGAATAGGTAAAATTAAAATCAGGTGGGTATGGGATATGGTACATGGTATATAGCTCTGTAAAAAAAAAAAAAAGAGACCACTTAAAAATAATGAGTTTCTTTGATTTTACCAAATTGAAAACCTCTGAAATGTAATTAAGATGGATTATCACACGCCACCAAACCAAGCTGAACTGCTTGAATTTTTGCACCAGAAATGACATAAAGTTACCCAAAAGCAGTGTGTAAGACTGGTGGAGGAGAACATGCCAAGATGCATGATAACTGTGGGTTATTCCACCAAATATTGATTTCTGAAAGTTCTTTTCATTTTTGTTATTTCATTCATTTCTCATTTTCTGCAAACAAATGCTTTAAATTACAATATTTTTCTATTTGGAATTTGGGAGACATGTTGTCAGTAGTTTATAGAATAAAACAGCAATGTTCATTTTACTCAAACATAAAAAGCAAAATCAGAGAAACTGATATGATCTCTTTTATTTTTTTATATATATACTTTGTATATATAAATTTGTTGGTATGAGCATCACTAAGGTTTTGTAGAGAAATGATCAGGTATATGGATGAGTATGGGAATAAATGGGTATGGGTACAATAAGTTCTAGTGCTGATTATATAAATCGAACCTATTTGTATCTAGAGTAGACAAATACTCTGAGCAACTACAGTATATAAATATATAATGTAAAGTGTAATCTGGGTGGAATTGTGTTGGATCTGTGGGTCTGATGTATTGAGCCGGGTCTGTGTCTGGTAGCGTTTTACCGGGGCGAGACACGTGTCACTGTTTAAAATGATATTGTCTGAAGTTAATGACTTACACAGGCTTATAGGTATAAATGGTTGATCCGTGGTGCTAATTTGATTGGCTGAGCAGGGGCCCTATAAAAAGGTCATTACGGCTGGTTTGTGTTTAACTGGCGTTTAATTCTGCAGCGTGAGGGGGGTGGGGGGACTGTATTGATTAGGTGACAGCTTAACAACCAGCTGTTTAATAAATCGCCCCACCGCATTAGAGCGAGAGCAGAGGGGACACGTGAGAGAGAGAGAGGGCGAGTGAGAGAGCATGGCAGAGAGAGAGAAAGATAGGGGGTTTAAAGTGTGTATGTTGAAAAAGAAAAAAATAGGAAAGCAATTTGTTTTTGAGTATTATGCAATTAGAATGTGTATAAAAATATACAATTATTAAAAATAAAAATAATGTAATATTTTTTTTTAAATTAGGCCTATAAAACTATAAACATGTATAAAGTGTATAATTACAAATGTAAAAACAAAATTAAACAATCTCTTTTAAAACATATTGCATAAAATATGTATTCACATGCATGCTTCAAACTGCAAATACTCCTGTTAATATTATTAGAAGTCAAACATATACATATGAATAATGTAAATAACACAGGCACTGTAAATTGTAAATCAAATTGCAATCATATTATTACGATTTTAATTTTTAAAATGAAAGTAGTAGTAGGTTATATAAAGTATGCAGTTATATCCAAATATATATATGATTAGAATAAAAATAAATAATATGTGCATAAAACAATACTTCATTACTATTCTGGATAGCTATTGATTACAAGTTAATGTAATTATAAATACTAAAAACATGATAATAACGTGATATTAACATGGTAATTACACACATTTCCTAGCCTAAACTGTGACATGATATCATGTATTCCAATATGCATTTTACAGTTAGTTCACACTAAAAGAACAAAACATAACGAGATCAGAAGGGCGTGTAGTACAACCATAATACAGGAAAATATACATTACAAGCACATTTTATATTTGTGTTTTTATTACCACAAATATAATAAAAGACAATGAACATGTCATAAATGTGTTATTACTATTTTATTCCTTTACAGCAAGAGTAATGTGCAATATTCACCTAAAAAAAGTAGAAAACCTAATTGCAGGCATAATATAGGACTTTTATAGTATGGTGACAATGTAGAATACGAGTACATCACTAGTAATGTCTAAACCAACTTATTATTAATTGACACTATTTAAGACATTATTAAAACATTACTCAATTTTAAAGATTGAGATTGTTGTAAATAATAACAAATATTAAGACATTAGTTTAATGTGGTAATGATTAATATGTGTCAAATGTCCTAAATAAGTGTCAATAAAAAAAATGCTGTTGTGCTATAATTTATATTAATATTATATTATTACATACAGAGGAGCAATAAGTACACTGTAAAAAGTGTAGCCCTGCTCAAATTAAAAAAATTGATGTCCATTTGTTGCATCTAAACTATTTGACTTCACTCAATCTAAATAAAGTCAATTGTTACAACCTGATTATTTTATTTTGACATAAACCATATTACTTCACTCGACCCAATATTAATTATTCACCTTGATCCAAGTTAAATTCTTTACATTTCAGTTTCGGAACCAAACTAATACATTTAAATTGAACCGAACTTAAAAAAAAAAACATGGCAGCATATTCAGAAGTTCCAGAAGTTACTGTGGCGTGGAAGAGGACGGATTACCAGCGAGATTCGTTTCAGTGCTCTCTTGCTCTTTTTATTTTGCTCTGAGAAGGACACTAAGAGCTGGATTTACATGGGATTCCACTTTTGAAAGTAAAACTAACTACAGCTCCAACGCAGCTAACCCCACTCCCACACACAGAAAACACACAAAGGGTGAGGCACAAAACAACCACATAACTGATAACTACATGAATAATACTAGAACAGTGATAATAAAACATGACATGAAACTCTGGGATAAACAGTAACATAAACACGCAGAAAAACACCCACTTCCCCCAACAGGGTGAGCTCCCATAATTCCTTGCGCCCCCCCTCCAGTCCCGACGCCACAATACCATAAGCATGCGTTGCTATCTCGCGAGCGCGTTCAGGCACTTTCTCCCTCTCTCATTCTCTCTCTCGCGAGCGCGTTCAGGCACTTTCTCCCTCTCTCATTCTCTCTCTCGCGAGCGCGTTCAGGCACTTTCTCCCTCTCTCCCTCAGTGCTCTGAAGCACTTCTCTACAACTTCTCCCGTGCTCCACAGTGCGCATGCGCAATTCATGTTTGATTCAAATTAAAAATATTACATCCTTATCTCTTTTCTTCGAGTATGATTTCAGTGGAACCAAAACATTTGGTTTATTTCCTTCAGAATTGTAATTAATTTAGTCTGAATCAAAATTGACACATCAAAATTCAAAAAGGTTGAGTTTCACAATAAAGTCAATAATTGTACTATGTGTTCAATCATATTTATTAGCTTGAATGAACAGCTCCATGCTTCACTTTTTACAGTGTATAAGTTATAAATATGTAATTACTATTTTATATAATCTGAACAAAACTGGAGAGCAGTGAGGATTAAGAGAGAGATAGCAAGAGAGAGAGCCAGAGAGAGAGAGGTGTTAAGTTGGGGGGGATGTTGGGGGGCACTGGGCTAGCTTCATTGCTAGTCGTTGAGTGGTTTGTGATGGAAACCCTTTCTCCTCGCTCCTGACAAATTTATGTTAACAAGCAAATTAGCCGCGGCGTGAAGAGGCAGCGGGCGATCAATAGCGACAATAAAAAAGAGAGAGAGGAGGGAAAAAAAAGAAAAAAAAGTTGTTGCTGACCACGTACTGTCCGCGAGTGTAAACGGCCCCGGCCCGTCCCCAAGGCCCGTCCACAATAACCCACCGCAGAGAGAGACACAAAAGGTATCGACACGCCCGCCGCTTCAATTTCCCCCGACGCCCGCCGCTGTCACATCAAAACGCCCATTAGTCACAAACTCGGCAGGCCACGGCCGGCCCCGCTCTCCAGGGGCCCGCTGTCATCTTGAAAGTTGTGCCACAGGCGAAAGAGGAGGCGGGGGGAGTGGAGAGGGGTGGGGGTGTGAGGACATCTGGTTTGAGAACGGTGTTCTGAGCACCGGCGGGCCGGGAGGAGGCTTGTTCCTGATAAAAGGCTGAATAAAGGGGTGAAACGCCGCCACTCGAGAGCTGTCAGCCTTCGTTAAAAAGAGCAAGCTGAAGAAAGAGCGCGAGCCGAGCCCAGCCCGGACCTCGGGGAGCCCACCCGACTGAAATGGATATTTCACTGCTTTTGAATTGCAGAAGCGCCGAACACGCCGATCCAAGCTTTGATATAAAAGTTTGAGGGTCTATGGGTTTTCTTTTTTCATTCTTTTTGGTCAAAAACTTACTTTATTTATTCAATTTATTTATTATTTATTTTTTTACAATAAAGATTGAAGCTTGATTGGGCTTTCTTTTTTATGATAAAGATAATACCAGCAATAAATCATGTGAGCGTGCAACATTAATATATGTTGCACATATTAGGGGCAACTTCTATTTTATTGTAAAGATAACATCTATAGTGAATAACATTAAAATAAACACCTACGGATCTGAAATTATTATAAGTACTGTGTTTAGTATATAATATCAATATGTTATTACATATAATTATTTTAATTATAGCATGATAATAATAAGATAATAACACACTTTCAAACGATGTGTGAATGTAATAGTAAGAGCTTAATTGTAATAAAACATTGTGTTACAGACATGAATGTATTAATAATAATATAATTATAAGGATGTGTAAAAAGAGTATAACTAACCCTACTATAACAGTGGATATTATTATTATTATTATTATTATTATTATTATTATTATTATTATTTCATGATTAAATATAAACCATTATCAGGGACGGAATGAGTGTAAACAAAGTATATAGAGTACATACATATTATGGGTATATTGTACACATTCAGTAATTATTAAATGATATAGTGTAAATTGAGTAAAAATCCCCATAACATATTGGAAGTATACACTACAATACTCATACGCAACGTTATTAACACTACTACAACACATAAGGGTAATAAGAAGTATGCAATATATTTGGTACTATTTTTTATTATGTCTTAATTTAATGTCTTTAATAATTCTATTATTATTTTTTTTCATTATTGGAGTGTAGAATAGCTGTAAAACCAGTTTCTGTTTGTAGCATAAATGGTTGTATAAATTCTACAACACATAATGGTAAGAATAAGCATTGTTATAAATATGCTATTACGATTAGTTTAACATAAAAAAGGATCAATATTATGTATGTTCAATCTTACCACGTGAAAATATATTTTGCAAGCATTTTATATGCCTGTATCTATGACCTCCACTATAACACCACGAGGGGGTAACAATGCCATAGTATGCAGTAAGAGGTATATTATTGCTATTAGTCATACTAGTTCAATACACGGAGCAAATATAAGTGTGCAGTACTATTATTATTAATGTTATTACACAGGGGGCATTAAGCTTACATCAATATTATGGCTATTATTAATATTATCCGACACATGAGAGCAAATATGAGGGTATAATTGGGGCGGTAATGGAAATGATGTGATATATATTCCCCCTCATGGCCGTTAATCTGGGCGCGGGCCGGGCAGTCTGTAGGGTGGCAGTGAATGAGCGAACGCTCAATTTGATATCAGTAATATCTATTTCACGCCTTGCGTGTTCATCCGTCTCTGGAGGAATTCCGCTGTGTGTTTTGGAGGGGGTGAGGGGGTGGGGTTGTCGGGTTGGGGGGGTCAGTGAGATGGGGGTGCTAAAGGCCTTCATATTGGAGCCTCAGACAGATCACTCAATGGCACTCAGCAGGGTGCCATGTTCCCTCAGTGCCCTTCACTAACGAACAGGTGCTCTCTCTCTCTCTCTCTCTCTCTCTCTCTGTATCTCTCTCTCTCTCTCTTTCTCTCTCACTATCACTCTCACTCTCTCTGTCACTGCTCGTCTCTCTGGTCATCACTCAGTAGGTTCTAAGTGGCCTGTCCTCCTCTGTTAGAGATCTATTAATCAGATGTGTGTGTGTGTGTGTGTGTGTGTGTGTGTGTGTTCGTGTTTAAAAGAGTGTGTGAACAGCCCGTCACCTCCCTGTTAATGTTTAATGGCCCTCTGCACTAGATCAATGGCAGTTTAGCAAAGACAACATTAACTGTCCAGCCCCTCACTGATTGGTCAGATTGGTGAGGATGTAACCTGTCAGTCTAAACGAGACAATAGACACTAACGAATGAACAGACAGCGAGTCGTTCACTTAATGAACACTCTGAGCTTCCATTAGTCACTGTTCACCTGCTAATTACTGTAGAAATTGATAGCATGATGCTAGCAGCTAGCAGAAAAAACTGTCTACAAGAAATTTTTATGACCAGAAAATTAAACATTCAAAATTAAAATACTAGTTAATGTTCACTCAATATAATGTGTAATAAAGTATCAATAACAATTCAGTTCATATTCAGTCTAGTTAACATGTAATAACATATTAATAAGCACAGCGTTCAAGCAACTTATTCTAGGTAGTATGTAATACATTTTTAAAAGCAGCCAGTTGTGGTTCTCTTAATGTCAACTCTATACTAACTCACCTTACTATTAATCAGCATCCAGTTACAGTTTATTCTAGTATCTCACTCTAGTTATTGTGTAATAGAGTTTTATTGAGCAGATATTTCTATGCACTAGATGAATGGTGCAGTTTAGCAAGTACAATATTAACTCTCCAGCTCCACACTGATTGGTCAGACTGGTAAGGATGTAATGTAGTTCAGGTCCTCTAGCTTACTCTAGTTATTGTTTTATACTACATTAATAACTCATTTTAATTTATGTGTAGGAAGGTTTTAATAAGAAGCCAGCTCATGTTTACTTAGTTCAACTCAACTCAACTCAACTCAAGCAACAATGTTAATTTTTACACTCTTTAATAAAGAGTTAATGAGCAGTCTGTTAATGGTTCAATGTTATTAATAAACAACCAGTTCATATTCACGATAATCCAACTTAAGCAACTTACGCTATTTAATGTGTAATACAGTATTAATAAGCAATCACTTAATATTATTCTCAGTTAATAACTTATAAAGTATTAAAAAGTAGCCAGCTGTTCAACCCCATATTGACTGACTAGACAATAGACACTGACAAATTAATAGTTCACTTAATGAACATACAGAATCACATTTATTCATTGTTCAAATGGTTATTACAGGAGGGATAGATAAACACTTTGCTAGCAGCTAGAAGGAGTTCAGTTATTTAGTTAGTCTAGTTATTAAAGCAAAATATTAATAAGCATTCAGTTAAATGTGCTGTGGTTCATTTGTTACAATGTGTTAATAAACAGTGACTTAAAAGACAGTTTTGTTCAAATTAAGTGCTTGACCCTAGTTATTGTGTAATAGAGTGTTAATAAGCAGTGGGTTAATGTTTAATGGGACTCTGCACTAGGTCAATTGCCTGGTTCAGCAAAGACAACATTAGCTGTCCAGCTCCACACTGATTGGTCAACCTGGTGTGGATGTGACCTGTCACTCTAAATTACACAATATACACTGACAAATGAACAAACAGCGAGTCATTCACTTAATGAACACTCAGAACTACCATTAGTCATTGTTTACCTGCTAATTACTGTAATGACCTCCTAGCAGATACAGGAGTGGCTGGAATTGGTACAGTGATGTTCTCTGATCTGCCAGTTAAGAGGGAACTGCTGCCCTCTCAGCATCAATGCTTCATCAAAATGCATTTTCATTAGAATAGTTTGTAGAATCAACTACAAGAACATTGTGTTTAAAACAGACCAATTCATGATTAGTCCAAGTCAGGTATTACTTCACTGTTGTAACTCTGTAATAAAGCATCATTAAGGAGCCAGTTTAATTCAATTAAAAAATGTGTTAAATTATATTATTATGTAGAGGCTAATGTTTACTCTAGTTAAACTGCATAATAAAGTGTCAATAAGCAGCCAGTTATTATTTAATCATTAGTTCATCCCAGTTACTGTGTAATAAAGTATTAAAAGAGAAAGTTAATGTGCAATAATATATTAATACACAGCCAATGTTCACTAAAGCAATGCAGTCTAAATATTGCATACTATGGAAGTGGTCAGTTGATATCAATTCCAATTAATGAGTAATAACCACTTACACTCAAGTCTAATAAATGTTTATTTTAGTTACTGCACAAAAAAAAATATTTTTGACAGACTCCTCAACAGAGAGTTATGATTATTATTAATTCAACTAATATTCACCCTTCACTAGTGGACTATAATGTATTAACAAGCAGCAAGTTCACTCTAGTTAAACTTATGTAACTCCCTCTATATACTGTTACTGAATCAAGTATCAAATCTCGTTTTTGATGTGTAAAAACATTAATAAGCTCTAAGTTTATGTTTACTCTAGTTAAACTCACTGTAGTTACTGTGTAATAAAGCATTAATAAACACCTCCTGACTGAGTAAGAACCAATAAGTCAATCAAAAGGGCATTAAAATGTCCTTAAATTACCATTCCATATTACCAATCAAATTTTAAAAGGTTTTCAGAATGTTGACTCTGTGTGTGTATCAGTCTGTAAATCAAAGCTGGTCTGTATGTGTATGTGGCTCCTCCACAAGAGTCATCTGGGAATTCAAATCAGCGAACAAGTAAAGAATCAAAAGAGAAGAAGAAGGGGAAAAGATCAATTTTAGAGAGTGGAGGTCTCTCTCTCTCGTTTTCTTTCTCTCTCTCTCTCTCTGAAGGGCAATAGAGACAGAGATGAAAGTGGCGTGTCCTGAGCGAGTGTCCAAAGGCAGGTCCTGTACAGGAGATCAATGAGCCATCCGTCACCAGAACATTTTCTCTCTTTATGCAGGAAGGACACTGTCACACACACACACACACACACACACACACACACAGGCAGACACACACCAATAAACGATGCACAAATGATTAATAAAAAAAAATATGTAAATGACTACAGGCGTGCTCTGATTAGAAACAGGGTCTTGCCACAAGAGGGCTGCCCTAAAACAGTCTCTTAGAGGCTACTACCATATTTTTCATGCTATAAGGCGCCAATCAAATTTCCAATCAAAATCAAATTTTAGGGCCCACTATCAATGAACGTCTATTTTCTGGTCTATTTTCATACACACGGCGCACTGAATTATAAGGTGCATTATGCAACACTAGAAAGGAACAGGGGTGTTGCCATGTTTCCCTCTAGTTCAGCAGGTTTTTTCGCTGAGTTAAGTAAACAAAAAAAATTTAATTATATATATATAAAAAAAACATTTTCTTTTAAAGTGAAACGAACCCTGAACATTAATCTACACTAGCTAGCAACATGCTACAGGTCTATAGTATTCACCTCTGAATGTCAAAAGAGCTAGTGTAGTTAGCGGGTAATGGTAATGCTGCTTCAGCAGTGCTAGTCAGAGTTAGCAGCAGGCTACAGACCGATAATAGACACCTGTGAACGACAAAAGAACTGGCGTTTAGCGCGGTTAGCAGCTAGTGCTAATACTGCTCCAGTCTAGAGTCTTGTGCTGTAGAACTAAACTGAAACTCTTTATAAAACTGCACTTCAGCAGAGTGCTCCTTATAACCTGACTGGTAAAATTGATACACATTAGGTGCACCGGGTCATAGTGCTCACTGACAATTTTTAGGAAAATGGAAGGATTTTAAGTGCGCCTTATAGTGAGGAAAATACAGTATCTTTAACTGAAAGACATGCCTCTACTATTAACTCTAGGACAGAATCCAAAAAAGCAGGATGGTTATTTCAACAAATTTCCAACTTCTAGACCACCCATAAACCAGCAAAAATCGCTTTTGTTTGCAATGATGTAATGCAAAAAAAAAAAGACTGGATTGCTACAGTCTGGAACTGTATAACGTTTAGTAACAAATCCAGATTCTATTTCCAATATGACACATTCAGGCTTAAGTATGGAGGCCAAATGGGTGTGCTGGTGTGATGAACCATCGCATTTGACAGTCGGTCACCCCTAGTAGTGATACGATCATGTTTTAGCATCTTTTAGGATGGGGCTTCCAAAATGGCAATTTTCAGCAGAATAATGCTCAACCACACACAGCAAGGGCCTTGGACACCTCCCAATATTGTCTCCACCAGATTATAACACTTCCTTGTCCTGCCTGCCATTCTCTGAAGTTATTGTATAATGATGTATTAATAAGCACCTCATGGGTTAATAACCGTGGACAAATCAGACAGTTAAAAAGAGTTGACGAGTTGAATACTCTTAAAACATCACTATGCAATTGTGTTAAAATGTATTTATTGTACTTTATTGTAATAATTTGCCAATTCTTAAGCAAGAATAGATACTTAATAGCTATAGCCTGTATAACACACACACACACACACACCTTGTTAGAAAATCTCAGTGAACTCTACAGGCTTAAGTTGATCTCTGGGGTTGATATCAGTCTGTGTGCTGAATGCAGTGAGCGTCGGGCTGAGCGAGGGGAGAAATCTAGACGAGTACAGCGTATGATAACATTGCTGTAGAGATATATGCACGGTGATGAGATGTATACATCTATATACAATGTCTGACAAAGCAAAAAAAAAAAAGAGATTCCAGTTGGTTTTGGGCCAAATAATAATGAGAATAAGACATTAAAACACTCAGAGATACAGTCAATCTCAGTAGGCAAGGGAAGCACAAAAAGACTACACAATGATGGTGAGCAAATCTTGTGTGCAGAAATGTTAAATAAATAAATAAATTATTATATTATAGCTATTATAGATTATAGCTGAAAAAAAAACAATTAAGTAACATGGAACAACTGCACTGTTTGCCATTCTTATAGAGGATTATTGTCAGTCCTGACGTTGTCTGCCTGCCTGCCGCAGACTCAAGCTCTCACACTAAAGACTCGACTTCCCAAGATGCTCCTGTGCCCAACCTCCTGGACATGACAAATCATGTGACGCTTTAGCGTTCCAGATCACCTGATTACTAAGATTTCACACACCTGTTTCCCCCTGTATAAATATTATATTAACAACCATTTTTGCATCTTTGTACCTTTTTGCCTTTCCTTTCTTCTATTTTTGGATCTACCGTGTATGACCTCTTTGCCTGCCCACTCTGGTATGTTGTTAGTCTTTGCTGCCCTTTGTTTCTGACCTTGCCCGTCCCTGACTATTCTGGAATTCTTTAGCCCTTTATTTAATAAACTTTGCATTTGGTATCTGTTTGTCTATCATGTGATTAGCCACCATGTCATTTATATGTTTAGCCTACTTACATTTGCTTTTTCACAGAGTACTGATGATTTTGTTCAAGCTATTAGGAACTTTATGTTTAACAAGTGATTGTTTTTGAGTTTGTTAAAAAACAAAATGTTAAACAGAACACAAAATCTTAACTTCACTAAAGCAATACCATCCTTGAATGAACTAAATATTTTAAGGCAACATTATGCATTCGATTTTTGCTTTTGCCCTTACTAAACATTTATTAATTATTTAGCTAAATTAAAGTGTTTACTCAACCAGTACATCTCTACCTTTGTGCCAGCCTTATAAGCTTTCAATAATGCAAATGTGATGAGTTGGTCCAAGCCAGTGTATAGCAACTTGCTCGTATAGCCTTCAACACTGAGACCAGGCAACCAGTTAACTACTATATAACACATATATAAATCCCTGTGAAGAATGATTGCACACTGATGGTGAATGAGAGGTGAGAGGACGTGGAGTCAAAACCAACTGCTTGATTAATATCAGGTGGAAACCTTGGCAAAATTTCATAGTAGACCCTGATCACTTAAAGAGTTATAATGAGCATGTGCAAAGTAGGTGTCATGGCCTCAACTTGGGTTCAACGTCAATTTGGAAATTTTGCCAAAACAGGTTATTCAGTCAGACCAACTTTAACAAGAAACTTAATAATGTTACTTGAGGCAGTTAGTTTGCTGTATTTTATGACGCAATTCACTATTTTTTATTCGTAATTATTTTTTACATAAGAATCAATAACAGCACATTTTGTTTATGTAAAAGCAACAGCTACTAAAAACCATTAACACATACAGTGTGGTAGAAAATCTCAGTGAACTCTACAGGCTTAAGCTGATCTAAGTTATGTGGTTGATATCAATCTGTGCACTGAATGCAGGAAACACTTCACAATAGATGCATTTGCACAGTAATGTATGTCTGTCTGTCTGCATAATATGTATCTCCTTTACTGTTCTGCATCTCTTATGTATGTCAAGCTGCCCTCATGTAAACACGTCACACATATCAGGAGCTAAAGTGAGGCCCAGATTTGGCCGGGGTTCGGTTGGAGGTGACTTTCAAAAATAATACATTCACTTTTCATGACGGAGCATAAAAACGAGCCTCCAGCAGGTTCCGGGCCGAATGAGAAACATGGGCTTGTTCAGAAAACTTTAGACACTCTGAATCAGATCACACACTTACACACTATTACACACACACACACACACACTCAAACACACACACCCACAAAGAGAATAGCAATAATATAAAAAAGAGCGCCGCTGTACGCAAGATATCCTGCGATTGATGAGCCGTGTTGGTGGAATACCCTATTAAGCATGAGGCAGGGCGGCCGGGGAAGAGAGGGCTTTACTTTAAATTGAGAAGTGCCAACGCACATTTATTGGCTCTAATGTGCTACAGCTCTGCCCGCCGCTCAGACCGGCTATGGCCCGGCACCGCCGCCTCCGCCGCGGAACATAATAACCTTTTTAAGGGCTCCAGCCTGCGCAGCCTCGCTCCAACTCCCGCAATAAAGACCTCATACGTACCTAATCTTTTGTTATTACATTGTTAATATGATTTTTCTTCCCTTTTGCTCTCTGATCTCGGAGTCGTCGGGCGGAGAAACAGCATCGGCTACGTTTTTCTCCGCTGGTGAAGCTGGATGGAGCTTTTTTTTACGTTGCTGGCAAACAGCACTCTGTAGGGTCGTACCGCCTGTGCACGAAATACGGGATGTTTTAAAGCTCTGAGCACGAACTAGCTTCACTCAGAATGCTTCACTGCTGATACTACCAACAGTATTGAGCGCTGAGTCGCCAGGCGGAGTGAATAACAAATGTACATGAACTACATATACATGCATGTATACTTACAAAAAAAAAAGAACATCGGCACAAATAATAAATACTGTGCTTGTGACAGTAATAAACACTGATAATTGCTTGAGTAATGCTAGTAAAGCTTACGTTATTATTGAAAAGTTGAAATGCTTGAAATATTGCAAATAATAATGGAATGAGACATCAATAAAACGAAAATGTCCTGACTAATAACATTTATTAATCAGTAATTAGTTGAACCGTTCAGTCCAGATCTCTAATAACAATGCAGTTACATATTTACAACATATATAATAACAGTGTAACTACTAGTATGCATTGTTACAGCTTTATTACAGTTGTACATCAATTTTAACTTGAATGTAAAAGGAAGATTGTACTTTGTGTCAGTCTGTAATGTAATAGTGTGTGTGTGTGTGTGTTTAGTTGCATACAAACTTTGTTTCTCCAATAGCTTTTGTGTGGTACACACTAAGAAAAGTAAGTACAGATTTGTCCTTAAAAGAGTACAAAGCCTGTTGCTGGGGCTGTAATTTATTTTGAGGTACAACAGAGTGCCTTTGAGTGAAAGTCTTTTTTGTACCCATGCTTTTTGTACCAGTTAAGATTATAAGGATTATAAACATTATCATCAACTGAATATGAGTCAAGAACTTAATGAGCCAGAATTGTCTGGCTTTTAAATAAAAAAATGTGCAATTAAAATATACATTGTTTATCAGTGCAGTGATACAGAATACTGAATGTACCTTTTGGCTGGTTAAATGGTACAAATCTGTACTTTTTGCTGTTAGGGAAGACTTTGTACTTCAGAGGGAACACATCTGACCCTGTAAAGACCAATAGTATACCTTTAAGGGTACATTTATGAAAAGTGTACCCTTGAGTACAAGAAAGTACTTACACCGTACCTCTGTTTTTTAGTGTGTATGTAATTAGGGCTGTGATTGTTTTTGAATATTAAAAAGAATAATTCAGATTTTATCATGGGGCAAAACATGTAGCTATTTTTTCGTAATAACACTGATAAATATGTGTGTAATTGCATAACCTTTACAACTATAATCAATCTGCATCCATGTATAATTCACCCTTAGTTACACTGTTATTACACATGTAACTACACAGTCATTACAGACACTTATTATAAAGCGGGACCAAACATTCTGTTGTAGATATTGTTAATTGTTGTCTGATATATGTCTTGCCAATATGCTAACTCTGCTTTTGTTGGACTAACTGATTCTACTGTCTAGAGAAGCCCTTCTACTAGATTTTGAAGCATTGTTTTTTTCGTCTGTCCCAGAGAGTCCTATTCTATTGGCAGAACCTCTTTACAGGACCTAAACAAGCTGTGTGTGTGTGTGTGTGTGTGTGTGTGTGTGTGTGTGTGTGTGTGTGTGTGTGTGTGTGTGTGTGTGTGTGTGTGCATTTGCACATCTGTGTCAGCAATGGCTGCAACTCAAAGCAGCTCAATGCATTGTTGAATTAATTAGATGGATTAGATGGAACACTTATATACTTATACAAATAAATACTTATATAAATACTTAAATAAGAAAACCTTGGTGGCTGGATTGAGCATGCCCACACCTGTATAAGTTCTGAGGTATCATCTTGTGAGGTAATGAGGCATCTAATTTGCATTTATATGATGCATAATTTTACGTGTGTGTAATGTGCCCTGTGATGGAGTGGTATCTGATGGCTCTTAATTAGTATGCTAATGAGAAGCTGTCCTGGTTTAGACACTGAGGGCTCAGGCAGGGCCACACGGCCCATCTCAGATGGATCATCCCCCAGTTAATATTTCCAATCTGTTAATCAATGAGCTGATCAATAGGCAGCGGTGTGGGCTGGGGGGGCAGGCGAGAGGTCCGGCTGGGATTAGGCAGGACTGGAGGACCCTCAGGAATCAGGCTGAGGCTGAAGAAGCAGATTCAGACACTTGCTGACACATCTGAACTCGGGATCGTGGAACAAGGGGGCAATTATAATCATTAGAGAAGAGAAGGTAGGTATAAATTAACCCTTTAAAGTCCATTAGGGGGGTTGTTTGGTACACACTTAAATTTAAATTGTTAAATTTAAGTTAAATTGTTGTTAACACAATATTCATAGTATTAACATGATATTAACAGCTTAAAAACATAAAAATCAAAGGAATTGAAATGTAAAATATAATTTAAACAAAGATATATGAAACATAGACATAGCAATAGTTTATTCAGTATGTAGCAATAGTTTATTCGGATTTTCTGGCAGTAGGGGTGTCAAAAATATCTGTTAAACAAAAATGTAGGCTGTAGAAACAGACTTAGACACTCAGAGGCAATTCTAATAATTATATATAAAAAAAGGTTAGGTGTAAATTAACCCATTCATACCCATTAAAGAGTCATATGGATTCCACTCCTTAGGTATTTACTGCCAGAAGACATTAAACATTAGTTTAACGGTAGTTTAAAAAAGTTTTTACAGTCTTAACTCTAAAATGCATCATATTTACTCTTGTTTCTCATGCTGGCCCACCCACTTACTCAAGCTCAGTCAGACTGATTGTCTAGCTTGACTTGATTGGTCATGATTCTAGACCAGCTAAGCCATTACTCACCCCTCTGAAACAGATTAAAAAAAAAAAAAACATTGGCAAACTTATTGGCATCATATCTTTTGCCAGGAGTGAGCTACAAGATTTCTTTGAAATGATGGAGCTCCATTTAATGGGACCAAAATTTCAATTTATGTGTATATTTTGTCACCTGTCCACTGGTAGTGCTGTTGAGCAACATAGATACAAATGCTCACACGCATCTCTCAAATACTTGAAGAAGAATTGTAAAAACATCACTGGGAGGTAAGTTTGGAGAAAATCTTCCTTTAGAGATTGTTAACAGGGGCATCGCTAGTCCTTTTATTTAGAGTGGGCTTAAGCAACCCTAAAAGTGTTTGTCTCTAAGAAGCTAAAAACTATTAAAATCTTAAAAAGTATATCATTTGAGCAGGAGGTCGCCGGTTCGAACCCCAGCTCATGCAGCTTTGCCATCAAGCTGCCGGCGTTAGAGGGAGCAAAATTGGCCCTGCTCCCTCTGGGTGGGTAGATGGCGCTCTCTCCCCACATCACTCCTATGGTGATGTCAGCAGCACAGGGTGTCTGTGAGCTGATGTACCAGAGCCGAGCCGCTGTGCTTTCCTCCAAGCGCGCTGGCTGCTCGGCAATGCTGCATCAGCAGCAGCTCGAAAAGAAGCGGTGGCTGACTTCACATGTATCGGAGGAAGCATGTGTTAGTCTTCACTCTCCTGGTGTGTTGGGGCATCACTAGTGATAGGGGGAGTCCTAATGAGTGGGTTGGGTAATTGACCGTGTAAATTAGGGAGAAAATGGGAAAAATTTGAAATAAAATTATATAAAAAAAAAGTATATCATTAAACATAATTTAAGAATGAAAATGTAGCAGTTTTATCTCAAGGCACTTTCTCTTCACACTCACCATCACAACGCACTCTTTACATTGCTATTGTGTGTCGCTTATTTACTGTAGCAAGTGTCCACCCAACAGTTTCACCCTTTTACCTGCTAAAAAGATGTTTCACAAGAAAGTAGCACACCTGCCCTCTTTGCAGAATAGTTTTTGTGCTTGATTTGAATCTAAATGATTCTATTTCTTCTGATATGACCCATTTACCCCTCCTAGGAAGTCTCCTCAAATTAATTTAGAGTTTATAGGTGTTTTTAAAGGGATTTGGGTTGATTTTGTGCTCAGTGCCCCTAAACTTCTGATCCAAGAATCTCCCCTGTTTGTAAATAAGAATTAATGAACTGAAATTAATAGATACATGGTAAGGCTACATCATTTTTATATGGTAAAGAATAGGTTTAAATGTAGATTAAAAAATAGTCATTTTACAAGATGATATCTAATGATCAGATCTGGATATTTTCATTGTGAAATCAGGCTGGCGAGATTTTAAGAACCAAAATTGTAACATTTAGAATGTTTACATAACATTTTACTAACTCAAAAATTCAAGCTGGTGCTCGTAGCTCAACACGATCATATCGAGAATATCAACTGCTTATTCTCAGGACTAAATACAGGGCCATTTAATAATGTCGCCCTGGTTAAATAGCCCTGTTCTGAAGGAACACAACAATTCCACAGCTCCTATCCAGGAATCTGAGTGACACTCGAGTCTTCCCTGCGCAGTGAATCAGTCAGGAGGAGTCGGATTCTTGGCGGTGTCAGGGCCTTGCTTTATGAGCTGTGTTTTATGTGCCTATTCACATTAGCTCAATAAAGCGTAGGCCAGCGTCGGCGGCGGGCGCGGTGTCGGGCTAGACGCTCCATGCAATTATGCAGAATCCCGGGCAGGTGATTTAGGAAGTGAGGCGGCCGCCTCCGCCGGGGGCACCCACAAACAGCGCCGCATTGATTGAATCTTATATTGTTGTTGTCTGAAATCTTAACATGCCTGGAATTTATGACACTCGGAATAATAATGTCATATAAAAACTGACAGCGCGGAAGACATGTGCCTCCCATCCGCGTCTCTCTCTCTCTCGATCGCTCGCTCGCCCGCTCCGAGGGGACGCCGCCGGCACTACTTTCAATTTTCCATTCGCGACATTTTATGGAGAATTACGCTCGTTGATTTTTTGACATATATAGGGATCAATAGAGAGATATGTATGTGCTGGAGCTTTATGTGCACGTGGGCTGGAGGTTGTGAGGGACCGGGAATAATGTGACCCCATTTCATTACATTACATAAAAACTCCATGGCTAGCAGTGGGGAGTCTGTCACACTTTATTAACCCCTTCAAATCCTATAGAGAGGACAGTAAGAGTCCACTTTTTGAAATCTGAATACTCTAAAACTGCAATATTTAAAAGAAAACTATTCTTTTTTGGCACTTTTTTGGCAGTTTTGGGTCAAACTGAAACTGATCACAAATTTTAGACTCTTTAGACACACATTTCTATACATTTTAATAGATAAAAAACTGTTTATTACCTTTTTTTACTATGAATTTAGTCCAATAATCAATTAAATAAGTTAATTATTCAAAGAATGTCCAGAATGTGAATCAGAATCAGATTTTGAAAAGTAATAACCAAATATCAAGACAGAAAAAATGACAAAAAACAGATAATTACAGTGTGAAATATGTATTCATCACATGTTTTCTAATAACCAGAGCACTTGAAGTACTGAATAAACTAGAAATCTAAAATATAAGACAGACCTTTGTTAATAGTAATAATTTTAAACTCAGACATACATTCAGATATTCTGTAAATAGAAACATGTGTAAAAGAAACATTGTTACCTACAGTATATGAAGAAAATATGCTATTTATTTTCCTTCATCCCCTCCTTTCCTCCTCTATCCCTCTTTTTTTCATTTGAAAAAACAACAATGTTCATTGTACTCAAACATATACCTACAAATAGCAAAATCAGAGAAACTGATTCAGAAACTGAAGTGGTCTCTTGTGATGTCATTTTTTCCAGAGGTGTATATGTTTTATAAGTTCCAACCTCAGCAACTACAACTTTCAACTTTTTTATAAAAGTGTTTGGCCCTGTTTGATTCTTACGGACAAACTTGCAAAGGTTAGAGCATTATCAAAGTTCATGTGCCCCCAGTGACCCACCCCCATCTAGGTCATCTCCTTCCATTCAGTTAGTGCAGTATAATTACTCCCCCCTCCCCAAAAAAAGGAAGAAAAATGACAGGACTCTGACCCCGGCCGAATTATTGAATTTTTATCGCCTGCCTTAGGCCATGTCGGGGCTATTCAATTTTAGCCTGAGGAGGACAACCTATTAAAGAGGATGAGACCAAAATGTCCTTCCTCAGATTGCCACCAGAAACCACTTTACACTCACATCGCAGGACCAGCCGGAGGTTCGGGTGGACAGAAAGTACCCTAGACGTACACACACACACACACATATATATATATATACACACACACATACACTCCTCCCAACCCCCTTCATCTTCTGCCATCCAGCCCGAGGAGCAGACACAATTTACATGAGTTGAAGGGAAGATGACAGGCAGCAATCAGCTTTCGGAATAGGGTCAGCACCAAAAAAACAGCAAACCACATTACAGTCAACCAGCGAATCACTTATACCGGCCACGACCTCCGACCTGCACTCATATCAACCCATTGCCCTTTAGTATAATTATGGGGACTAATCTTTGGTCATCTGATTGGACGGAGATGGCCCGCCCGACTCGTCCTAATTTATTTTTCTCGTAATTTATTTTTTCTCTCGCTCCTCGGCCCCTCCAGCTCTCACTAATAAACAGTCCTGGCTTCGCCGTGTGTAAACGAAACCGCCAAAAGAGTCCAAAGGTCAAAGTTATCTATTTATCAATTTATCCATCCATCTGTCTATCCATCCATCCGTCCATCTGAGTGTCTGTCAAACTCTGTGCCCGTCGTTCCTGTAGTTACTCCAGGTAACAATTACTAAATTGTAGAACAATTTAGACAATGCAGAATCAAATGCTGCACAGATTACAGTCATAGTCAGTCATAGCTAAATAATAGCAGGTACGTTGTGTTCCAGTAAACCTCTGTGATGCGGCATTAGTGCAAAAAACGTTCATTCATAAGACCTCATCTTTTCCAGACATACCCATGGATTTTTCAACACAAGACAAAACAATGCAAAACCGCATGCTGCACACAATACAATGGCTTGGCTGTGGAAGAAGATGTATAGGTACAAGTACTGGACTGGCCTGTCCTGCCTGCCTTCCTGCAGACCTGACCTATTCCCAAATAAAAACCTGAGGAGAAATATTTTTTAGTTGTTGTAAAAAGAAATAGCAACTCTACAATGTGGCAAATGCTTTACTGCATTTGTTAGTTAGTTTGGAATAGTACTCTCCCACCCACAAGTGCAGTAAACAGTTCAGACCTCAGTGTGTGTAAACGAAACCTGCCAAAAGAGTCCAAAGGTCAAACTTATCTATTTATCAATTTATCCATCCGTCCATCCATCTATCCGTCTGTCAAACCCTGCACCCGCCATTCCTCCTGACGTGCTGTAATTATCCCCGGGTGACATTTACCGAAGGTCTATATGCCTCTGTTTCAGCTCAGCATTAGAATATTCCACCCTGGGCTAAGAGTTGATTAGGCCTGACATCTTTAGCTAATCCCTGGGACGGTCCTGCAGAGCTGGAGAACATCGTGTACAGGTTAATGATTAGACCCTGAGTTTCACACATCTGGAAAAAAACGTCTCAAAACAACTGGAAACACAACTCAAACCATCAGAAAAGGCTTAGACTGTTTATGTCTGCATTTCTTAGTGGGTTCGTTTAGTCTACAAATCCACAAACATGACATAGTAAAAAGGAATTATTTTAAAATATCAAACAGTATACAAAAAGCAATTCCATTCAACAAGAAGTATTTTATTAGTATTCAGCTCAAAATAATGATTTTGTGTATTAAATTAATTAAATCAGCTCAAGGTGTCAAGAAATAAATTCAAAAAGAATGAGAGAGGATCTGTTAGATAGCATTTAATTATTACTTAATGTCTTAAAATAATTACATTCACAATGTACTTTTACATTTTATAATTTATTAAGTTGGTGGAAATACATTTTGAAATTTCATATAAAATTTTACAACTTTTTTAAACTTAAACTATAAATAACATATATCAACCTATTTATTTTTGCCTTTATTTCCTAGTTGGAGCCACCAGTAGAGATCTGCTGCCCACATGGGCTCCATGTCGTGGGGTCTCTGGTTGGATCAGTGTTTAGGTCAAGCTAATGAAGCAAGCTGCTTCTTATTGGCTGAGTTCAAATACTTTACTGAAACATCGTCTTCTAGATTTTAATGTTCTGGTTATCACATGGATACATAAGCTTATTCAT
Organism: Astyanax mexicanus; assembly: GCF_023375975.1. Classification (NCBI taxonomy): domain Eukaryota; kingdom Metazoa; phylum Chordata; class Actinopteri; order Characiformes; family Acestrorhamphidae; genus Astyanax; species Astyanax mexicanus. The sequence continues at coordinate 32,815,493 of NC_064417.1, forward strand.
AAGCTAAGTATTTTGGCCATAATTGCAGTTTAAAACTCTACCCATAACTCTACACAATCTCAACCCAGACAAGTCACATGACTTAGGACTCAGTGAATACATTTGGTGAATGGAAAAAACAAAGCGACTTGACTTTCACTTTACCTTTATTGACTTCGATTTGGCATTGGACCGAAAAAGACTTGACAGCCCTATTTTAACATAATTTATTTCCAAGTATTAACTAAAGAATATTATTTTAATTGATTGTAAGGTGCTGAGGTACCATTTAACAACAACTGACGCCCATTCCACTGATTTACAGATCTAATCTCTCTGGCAAGTTATTATTTTTTTAATAAACCCAACATTTACGAAGATTTATGATTAATGTCAGTTTAATATGCTGGTAATCAACTTCTTCACTGGTGTCAAATATGGAATTGACATTGCATATGGTGACTTTACAAGGACTTGAAGACTTGACTTAAGACTTGTCTGTCTTTACTCAAGACTTGAAACCTAATTTTAACTTTCAAGTTAGTATCTTGTTCCCACTTCTGCAAACTGGGAGCTACACAGTAAAGAGTCAATAGAGCGCCCCCTGTTGGTGCCTGGATTTGTATCTGTATAGAACAGATTATCTGATCATTCAAAATAATGTGTTGAAATAGGGTTACATAATCCCCTTTGGGGCCGAAAAGATTTGCAATATGTGTTTTTAACAGCAGTTTGAGAAGCTAAAAGTTGCTGTATGTTCCTGATAAGCTTCTCTGGCAGCCATGTCTGCTGGAGGCTCCATGCGTGTTTTGCATTAAGCCAGTGGCCACCGCACTCACGGACACGCAATTGAAAATAATGAATCACAGCCATTCAACTGTAACTGCAGCTTCTACTCATCAATCACTCAACTTTAACCTAACTCAACGTCTGGAGAGCTCAGAAGATCCAGCAGAAAATAACAATGCTGTTTGGCAGGGAAGGATAAAATAGACAAAAGGAGAATCTGTGGCAAACGTCCAGCCAAAATTCACTAAAATTGTATGATTTTATTTCCTAGAAACTCTTAAACAAGAGCAAGCAATTTTCATATTAATGAGCATCAAAAATATAGTCCATATGTATAAGGAGAAAGCCTTTTTCAGTGCATCACTAACAACAGACAAAAGAAAATGTATTTTATAACATCATAGACTATTAGTCTATTAGTCATTTAATTTATATTGCATTTATATTTGCAATCTTGGTTGAACCACTTATAACTTCAGTGTAAATGGGTGGCATTTATCCACAAAAATCAAAATGGATAAAATCTACCAACTTATGAGACCATATTGCTGGTTACTGATTTTTGATAGTCTAAACTGATGTTGAAGTTGACAATCCATGTGAAATATACCCTGTACTGGTAAGCTAGCTCATGTTGGCTGTCCAGTTTGATGGTACTGGTTATGCTGATCATTCAACTTGGCAATGCTGGCCAATCAAATTGGTCTTATTGGTCATGTTGGCTATTACAATATCTATGCTTTTAATTCAGGACTGCAATGCGTTTTGTTCTGATTGGCCTGATACAACCAGTTGTAATATCTTGGCTGAAATGTCCTTATTAATGTAGATGGATTGGATTCATCTGCAAAAAAAAACAAAAAGGCTAATATGTACCAATGTAAAAAAGAAAAAAAAAATCAAAAATGACTCAAATCAGAATCAGGACATCCCACGTAACAGACTTATTCTGGACCATTATCATTGGCTGATACACCATCCAGTGTTTGCTTGGTGTTTTTAAATGGGATATAAATTAAATAAGCTCTTTTATGTGTAATATTATCAAGCTCCAAAACCCAAAGAACAAACAAACAGAACTTAACCTTAACCTGTAAAACACACACTCTATACACCATTACATTCCCCACTGTAAATTTAACCCCAGGGCCTAAAACACACAGCCATCTGTTTAACCCTGACCTAACACTCTCTCTCTCTCTCTCTCTCTCTCTCTCTCTCTCTCTCTCTCTCACACACACACACACACACACACACACACATTGCACAGAATGTGATTGTATACAGGCCCCCTGTGCCAGGTCTCAGTGATAATATGCCCATTTTGACCTTAATCACTATTTCCTATTAGAGTCTGCTGACCTGTCCGTCTCCCTCGAGAGATAAACTCATTCAAATACTCATCCTCCCTCTCCCCCCTCTCCCTCGCCCACCCCCAATTTACCACCATAATGTAAAGAGTCGTCTCGGCCACCCATGTCATTTCCTATGATAGCTCGGTCCGCAGGTTTTTCTATCTGGTCAGTAAAACTTTATTTTAGAATGGTTTGAATACACAAGAATCTTAGCATTACAGATGCAGGTGAACGGTAAAGATGACAGTTAGCATCTTACACTGTCTTTAATTCATTAATTGATTCATTTAATAACAGCTAAATAAGCACAGGTCAGAGACAACCCATGAGTCATTTAAGCTCAAGAGTTCAAGTCATATGTTATTTATATGTTATTAGGTCTCAGGTCATTTAAGCATGACTTTAAGTCTAAGATGTGAATCATAAAGTATGAGTCTATTTCAAATTATTAGTAATTTATTAGCATGTGATTCAATTCAGAAGCATTTCAATCCCAACTCTGAGTGGTGAGCCACATAAGCATGAAACTGAGTCTCAAGTCATTTAATCCCAACTCTGAGTTTTGAGTAACATAAGCATGAATCTGAGTCTCAAGTCATTTAATCCCAACTCTGAGTTTTGAGTCACGTAAGCATGAATCTAAATCTCAAGTCATTTATACCCAACTCTGAGTTTTAAATCATGTAATTATGGATCTGAGTCTCAAGTCATTTAAACCCAACTCTGAGTTTTGAGTCACATACGCATGAATCTGAGTCTCAAGTCATTTAAACCCAACTCTGAGTTTTGAGTCACATAAGCATGAATCTGAGTCTCAAGTCATTTAAACCCAACTCTGAGTTTTGAGTTATGTAAGCATGAGTCTGAGTCTCAAGTCATTTAATCCCAACTCTGAGTTTTGCGTCACATACGCATGAATCTGAGTCTCAAGTCATTTAAACCCAACTCTGAGTTTTGAGTCACATAAGCATGAATCTGAGTCTCAAGTCATTTAAAACCAATTCTGAGTTTTGAGTCACATAAGCATGAATCTGAGTCTCAATTCATTTAAACTCAACTCTGAGTTTTAGTCATATAAGCATGAAAGTCATGTAAGCATGAAACTGAGTCTCAAGTCATTTAAACCCAACTCTGAGTTTTGAGTCACATAAGCATGAATCTGAGTCTCAAGTCATTTAAACCCAACTCTGAGTTTTGAATCACGTAAGCATGAATCTGAGTCTCAAGTCATTCAAACCCAACTCTGAGTTTTGAGTCACGTAAGCATGAATCTGAGTCTCAAGTCATTTAAACCCAACGCTGAGTTTTGAATCACATAAGCATGAATCTGAGTCTCAAGTCATTTAAACCCAACGCTGAGTTTTGAATCACATAAGCATGAATCTGAGTCTCAAGTCCTTTATACCTAACTCTAAGTTTTGAGTCATGTAAGCATGAATCTGAGTCTCAAGTCATTTAAACCCAACTCTGAGTTTTGAGTCACATAAGCATGAATCTGAGTCTCAAGTCATTTAAACCCAACTCTGAGTTTTGAGTTACGTAAGCATGAATCTGAGTCTTAAGTAATTTATACCCAACTCTGAGTTTTGAGTCACATAAGCATGAATCTGAGTCTCAAGTCATTTAAACCCAACTCTGAGTTTTGAGTCACTTAAGCATGAATCTGAGTCTCAATTCATTTAAACTCAACTCTGAGTTTTGAGTCACTTAAGCATGAATCTGAGTCTCAAGTCATTTATACCCAACTCTGAGTTTTGAGTCACGTAAGCATGAATCTGAGTCTCAAGTCATTTAAACCCAACTCTGAGTTTTGAGTCACTTAAGCATGAATCTGAGTCTCAATTCATTTAAACTCAACTCTGAGTTTTGAGTCACTTAAGCATGAATCTGAGTCTCAAGTCATTTATACCCAACTCTGAGTTTTGAGTCACGTAAGCATGAATCTGAGTCTCAAGTCATTTAAAGTCTTTTAAACCAAAATCAAGTCATTAAAGCACATTTGAGAATGAGTCTAAATGATGTTGTGAGTCATTTGAGAACAATTCTAATTTAAATAATGAGTCATATTAGAAGGAGCCTGAATCAAAATGTTAGTCATTGATACACAAGCCTGATTCAAGTCATAACTCATTCTAACACAAGTCAAATTATGAGTCATGAGTCATGACTGATTCAACTCATAAGCCGTTCAAGCACAACTCAATTCAAAACATAAATCATATAAGAAGGAGTCTGTATCAAAATGTTAGTTATTGATGTACATGTCTGATTCAAGTCAGACACGGGTCATTCAAACTCAACTCACATTATGAGTCATTTAAAAATGAGTCACGAGTCATATAAGCACAAGTCAAGTCAAATCAGGAATCATTTAAGAACATGCCTAATTGAAGTTTTTTTAATCATTTTAGCACAATGAATCTAATTCATTTCACAATTCAAAAACATATGAGTGTGTAATTCTACAGTTATTACAGTCAGGTGAGTCAGTTCTGCAGTGAAAGTGTGTGTGAATAGAGGAGTATGTAGTTGTCAGTCTCTGTCCATCAGCGCAGTGTGAGAGGAATTCAGTGATGGGGGGATCGATGCTCTGCTGTCAGATCTAAATAAAACCAGCGCTTCCTGATTGACCAGATAAAGCGATGTTCCACTCAGTTGGCTGGCCTTTAAAGCATTAACCCATCAGACCGTGCCCTCAGGTGCTCCACGCCGAGCCGCCGCACAGCATATGCATAAGTATACACAGCAGTGTGTGTGTGTGTGTGTGTGTGTGTGTGTGTGTGTTTATACCAGGTTGTCAATACCATCAGCCTGTATGGAAAGGGTACACTCCCATGTGTGTGTTTGAATGTGTGTGTGTGTGTGTACATATCAATATCATCACTCACCAAGTATTGAAATGAGCTCTACTTGAGTGTCTGTGTGTCTACAAGTACATGTGATTTTGTGTATGTGTGTGTGTGTGTGAGAGAGAGAGAGAGAGAGAGAGAGAGAGAACATGCAATACATGCATTCAATACATAGCATTACATACGTACAGATATAAATACAGGGTAAATAAATATTACATCATTATTTAATATTTCTCATCTTTTTTAAGAGTTCCTAAACTAACATTCTCCTAGATGTATAAACATTATTAAAGCTAAATATTTCTCTATGAATTTAGTCTCAAATAACTAGCTATGGATATTTTCGAAGTAAACAGCGAAGACGTTTTGTAAGGAACGAAATACCTTAAATGTTAAAGTAAATATATAATTACATATAGATACTTACACTTATATGAAACAGATAAAGCATAAGATTCTTCATAAATGAAATGTATTTAACTCATTATCATATTAACAATATGTGTTTAACCTATTACCATATTAACATAATCATACTTATTTATACATAGACATGCATACTGTATTACATACATAAATACATACTGTGTATATTGTACGCATATGTTTCCACAATAGATATATTTTCATATATATATATATATATACACATATACATATAAATAAATACTGTGTATATTGTATGCATATGTTTCCACAATAGATATATTTTCATATATATATATATATATATATACACATATACATATAAATAAATACTGTGTATATTGTATGCATATGTTTCCACAATAGATACATTTTCATATATATATATATATATATATATATATATATATATATATATATATATATATATATATATATATATATATATACAGACAGACAGACAGACAAATAGATAGGTAGATAGATAGATAAGCATGATATATATAATTAAACTTAAATGCTTCCACATGTTTAAAACATAATGTACTTATACTTATATAGAGGCACTTAAACATATACAATACACATGGTACATTTAATCATACTACATACTTTCATTTTCATAACACATATAATACATATAATTCCACATAAATCCTGGACATGCATTTATAAACACTTTATATATACTTTAAATATAATCAAATATAATACACATGGTACATATTATTATTACAAACTTATTACATACTTATTACACAATATTATTACATTAAAACTTAAGACTGCTTTATCCTTCTGTTGAGCATTGCCCTTTTTGGAGATACGAGTTTTGTCCCATCACAGCTGTATATACGTAAATACATACGTATTGGGCATGTAGTTGTTACATAGACATATTTACATATTTGTAATACATATTGGACATTATTATTACATACAGATACTGCATGCATAATATATATACAGGCCATGACCCTGTGTCCTGATAAGGTATGAAAACGTCCTGTGTGTGTGTGTGTGTGTGTGTGTGTGTGTGTGTGTGTGTGTGCGCTCAGTCACTTGCACCTGCCTGTCAGTGGGATCGCTCTCCATGTATTGAAATGAGCTTATACAGCTATGTATGAGCATGTGTGTGTGTGTGTGTGTTTGTGTGGGTGTGCATGCACGTGGGTATAAGTGTGTGTGTGCTCATTTCCAGCCGTGCCCCTGTGCCCTGTGTCTATTGACTGGCTGGGATTAGGCGGGCCGGTGAGGGCCCGGTCCCAGTGGGCTGCAGTCTGACCCACTCAGGCTAAAGTTCAGCCCGGGGCGAGGGTCTCGCGGGGCCAGATTAGGGGCCAGGACGATCCCAGCGGACAGATCAAAGAGTGAAATTACATCTCGCACACCCCACTCACTCTCGTCCAACACACACACGTGTGCTCTCGCGCTATAACACACAGCCACATCAGTCTGACCCTCCGCTATAACATGTGACAGGTGAATAAATAAATAAACAAATGCAATGGCATCTGATACGACACAGATGGAATTCCTGATCCCAATTTTACTGTTTTATTGTTGTTATTGATTGCTAACACACTGCCACTGCTGTTTCTGATTCAACTGCTCAAATTCCAAGGACTTGAACAGCTCTGTCACTGCTTAGAGGAGCGTTATGTAGCGTTGTATTAAAATATCGTAACATGCACACCTTAAAATATCAGTATTATGTTTTATGTTGATGCTCCACTAGAAAAGCCTCTATATCAGTGTTACTCTAGACTCAGAAAACTGTAAACTGCAACATGTAACATTGATGAAGCAGTGGACTGGAACAAAACTCGTAAAAAACGTAAAATTAAGTAGTAATATTGGATGATACGAATGATATTAGTGTAACGTTCTGTATTTTTACTTTACCATCTCCGTCCACATGCTTCTAGCGCATGAAGCAGGACATACCAGTTTTCACATAAAGCTACTTTAAAGATTGTATGCATTTTATTTTACTGTACAAACTAGGTGTTTAGATGGTGGTTTTATACAGATTTGATACAAATGATTGTTGTCTGACAGCCACAAGATTACACAGTATATCTTAAGGTCTACACATTTAATATCTGGATAAAAGCATTGGCTTATCAGCTTTTGCATTGCTTATACTGAAATCAAGGGTATTAAAAAAGAGTTTATCCTATTTTCCACTAGATTTTGGAGCATTGATTGCAGTCAGCCACAATAACTGCGTTGCTGACTGTCGGATGTTGAATGATCACCAACTCATCTCCAACTACTAAACTCAACTCATCATTTCAGCAGCTTTGTGCATGTATACAGTGCTCTAAAAAGTATTAGTCTCCCTACAGATTTATTTTTTTTTTTTTTTTTTTTTTTATTATACTTTTTTTTCACATTTTTTCAGATTAACAAACATGTTATGTGATATCAGGCAAATATAGCTAGAGTACATATAAAAAGAAAAGAAAATCTATTCAAACCAACCTGGGTATGTGAAAAATACTTTTGCCTCGTAATTCTAATAATTTGGGTACTGCAATCAAGCATAAGTCTTTCACATCTCTATGAAGGAATATTGATCTACTCTTCTTTGCAGAATTGTTGTTTTTTCATTTGTTTCTGGTTTCCTTTGTGACCTCCTGGAAGAGTTGTCCATGCCCTTTTGGAGTAATTTGACTGATGACTGATAGATGTTCTTGAATTTCTTCAGATCGAAGAACAATGTGTTGCTTTTTGAGATCTTATATCGTGCCAGGTTTTTTTTTTTTCATCATTTAAAAACTGCTTTTTGTATTTGCTCAGGTTATCTTTAGTTAGTTTGATAATCTGAAAAATATAAGCATGACAAAAAAAAGCGAGAAACAAAAGAAATCTGTTTTTCTACGGCAATCTACATTAATGTTTTCACCCATAAGGCAATCCTTAGTTTTCCTAAAACTCCAGGGTTGTAATTAGGGTTGCTAAAACTTTGATAATTGAGCTTTTTTGTCTAATTGTGAATCCTCCTGCCTTTGAAGCTACGGTGTTAATTAACAGTGATATGGTTTCTTTTTTGTTTCTTTTGATCTGAGGTTCTTGCAGCATGAAAGCTGAACTGTATCTCTAATTTAACTTGATTAAATAATGGCCTAAGATGCTCCATATCTGTCCGGGTTCTGAGCCGAGCCTATCTATCAGAGATCTGCAGGGGCAGGTCGGTTTAACATCTGTGAAATGGTTTGAGTTGCAGGCGGCAGAACGTGCACTCCTCCGTCTAATCAATGGTTCATGCAGGAGCAGGATGAGGGTTTTAGAGTGGCTGGAGTGGCTGTGTCTCTTTCCTCCTGTCACCCTCCCTCTCTCTCTCTCTCTCTCGCTCGCTCTCTCTCTCTCTCCTCTTTCACTCCTCAGAAAAGAGAAATAATTGGATTTTTTCCCACAAATAACGCCTCACCCTCGAGTTTAATTAACCAGGCAGACTCGGGCCACGCTTTGGCCAGATGAGAAAGACAGGAAAAAAGGAAAGAGCTTGTCCGTGCTGCTGGAGAGGTGTGTGTGTGTGTGTGTGTGTGTGTGTGTGTTGGTGTGAGTGTGTGTGTGTGCGTGGTATGTTTTTTCCCACTCTGCGGTTTGGTATCGATGCGGGCAGTGATGGCCTTTCGGCGAGGGATTAGGCCATAATGAGATATAGTTCAAACTGTCAGTCACACCGACGACGATCCGACTGTAAACGTCTCAACTTTATCTAAAACCAAACGTCCACCAGAACCCAAACCTGCACACAGTAAAACACTACAGTGTACTGTTCAAAATGCTGCAAAGCATTTAGATATTTTACATGGTTGGAAAAGATTGAGGTGTTTAATCATGAGTGAATTCCATCACTGCTGCAACTTGTCCAAAGGCCACAATACATCTCACAGCATTTTATCACTGTTTTCTAGGTTAAACTTAAGCAAGAATGCAAACCCCATTTTTTTAAAATAAGGGTTTTACAATAAGAATGAAGCAATGGAAATGGTTCCTTTTGATAAAAGCCATGGAAATCTGGAGGTGTTTTTAGCTCTATATAGTATAATATTTACATTTGTTGAGAACAAACTACTATAGCTTATGTTTTGGGAGGCTGGGGATCTCTGTTGATGCGTCAATCAAAGCATTTGAGGACCACTGCTTCAGTATGATCACTTTGTGGTCTAACTCCATATTGTTTTAGTAAATAATTGAGAACAGAATTGCCACAATAAAAACAAAAGAATGAAAGTATATACAAAAAGTGGTTTGTTGGCATAGAGGGTTAAACGGTTGTTTGACTGCTTGTTTTTTAATACTTTTATCATACTTTACTAATCCTTTACCAAATGTTTTAAGCACAAATAAACATTCCTGTTTCATAACATAAAAAAAATAATGGTACTTCAATTACACATTTCTTTTTGGGTGGTGATTTATAGAACTATTGTAGAATGGTTCTTTAACCATTTGTTATTAATAATATTACTTTTATATTATATAACAAACAGACAAAAAAACTAAATACTGAAAGGTTTTATTTTTTTGGGCTGGTTAAATGTTTTTTTTTTTTCAATTATGCTTGATTATGATGCTTTTAAAGGGGCACTTAAGACTAAAAATTTTTTTTACAAAAAAGGCTAAAAGCCAAAAAAAAGGGAAGGGAAGTTTGGGAGGGGCACTGGGTGATGTATGGGTTTAGAGATTGGGCAAGAGGGAGAGCTGATTGGCTGATATGTAGCAGCAGCAGTGTGCCTCTAATAGAGGTGAGACCCAGATGGTTGGACGTCAGCAGGGGGGGCGATATTATTGATTAACTGATCTGCATATTGTGATGTGTCTGCCTACCAAAATACTGTACATGGACACATCATTCACACGTAAAGCACAGTTAAACCAGAGAGGGCACTGCAGAGGCAGAAATTAAAAGCACAATAAAAGCATTTTTTAAGGCTAGGGAATGTTTATAAAGAAATTTAACAGGTATTTCTTTGGTGTTTCTTTACTTTAAACGTATAAACAAATTTCAGCTCTTTATAGAACCTTCACAAAACAAATCTAGTACTGAAATGCATCTCAACTTTCAATACTGCTTTTTATTTAGATGGATCTCTTATTATTGTATATTAGAACGGTTCAGAAATGTTTTAATGCTGCCTTAATATGAAAAATAAGAAAAATATCTTGAATATACAGCAAGTCAATTTAGGACCTTGATTAAAGGTTTTCATGTAAATCCACTTTGTTAGAATGTAAAGAACCTTTAGAATCCTTAAAATAGGCTTGCTCTTCATGTCCACATGCTAAAATGCTAAACTCCAGTGCTTCACTGGTGCTTCTGATCTTTCAGGAGCTTCAGTTCTTCATGCTAACAAGACAAAAACAGCTCATCTTTAGTCCCGGATGCTCCTGTATCCTCATCCCGGCTGGATTTAGGGGCTTGGCTGTGTTACAGTGGGAGGTGTTTTATGACTACATGCGTAGAAAACAGCCCAGTGCATCAGGCAGCGCACCCACTGTCTGCCCACTGTATTATATATCACTTCCCAGGGTCCTTAGGGCCACTTTGGATGAAGGGTTGCCATTTTCGCTGTCACTGTCCTTCTGCCTGTCTCTCTCTCTCTCTGTCTCTCTCTCTCTTTCTCTCTCTATGCCTCACACACACACACACACACACACACACACACACACTCTCTCCTGGGTCTCTAAAGCTGGATGTTTGTTGTCCCATTCCCCCTCAATGTCTCCCCCAGGAGAAGAGGCTCATTTTAATATAAATAGAAGGCTTCATCACGCCGGGGCCCAAACTTCGCCGTGATGCATTTCTGCTCCGGCATTACTCCGGCTGCTTCTGACCAGCAGGCTCCGGCGCTCCAGCCTGTACGACATGTTTGGTTTAGTGTGGGTGAATGCGCAGGGCTGCTCTCCCTCTCTGATCTTATATGCTCTTTCAAACAGCTCCAGGAAATGATTTATATTATTGTTGTTATTATATGTTGTTTTTTTTTGTTTGTTTTTTTTTCTTTGTTACTTTTTAAAACAGTCTGACTCTGAATTCTCTACAATTTATCAGATATCTATCATGAATGGACCAATAGAAATGCTTCAACAAGACTTGGAATGCACATACAATGCATAATTGTCTATATGTGAGCAGCAATGTATACATATGTATATTCATAGTTATTGTATATTTATTATTGTTATACAGAGTATTAATGTTTGTATAGTGTAAGTTCATTATTGTGTATTCTTATCAATAGGAGAGACCTATGTTTTCACTCTCATGTATACCTGTGTTACTGTGGTGTAACAATAAAACTATGTAACTCTATTTGATATGAATATATATTTATAAATGCCTTGAAATGCACATATATCAATTTTCTATATGTGAACAGCAAGGTATAAATCTGTTTTTCTATAGTTTACATCTTCTAAAAAAGCAATAATGTTTGAATAGTGTAAATTGTTTCTTATTTGTATTTGCGGTGTTTTGTTATTGTGTGTTTTTGCCAATGTGAGAGACTTAATATAAGTGTGTTACTGTGACAAGAAAATAAAACAATTTCATTTCATTTCATTTTTATTGTAAGTTTAAAAAGTTATTTTTACTGTAAAGTTCCTGTTCTGGAGATTTGCATGACAGTGAGTGAGTAGATTCTACTGAATAAATAAAATTAAATATAAATATTTTATTTCAAGATTCATTTTGAAGCATTTCTGTTAGTTCATTTATCAGGACAACATGAAGGACAACTTCCTGATTCTCTTTATGGAAAAAGGTGACAAAATACCATTTTTTTTCCTAATTAACTGCACAAAACAGGTTTTGTAACCAGTCAGCATTCTCACAGAAGGATATGATACTTAAAAGCAAGTGATTTAATGAAATTAAATAGGAATTATGGGAGTTGGAGTGAGTTCTCATGAAGCCGCATGAATGTATATTTTCATAGAAGTCATTACCATCAACGTGTGGGAAAACGTATTGTGATAGCGTATCATATTGCAATAATACATTTCAAAGTCCTGCTTTCACAAAAAATACAGTTTTAATCCGACATGTGTATTAATTGCAAATACTGTAAATAGCCAAATGGCTAGATGTTAAAACAAAAAGCAGATATGCTTTTGTAAGTTATTTATTGGTGGAATGGGAGCTAACTTGTTAGCTAGGTTGCTAAGCTAAGGAAATACACATAGGACAAGGCATTTCGATAAAAAGCTTATGTGCTGCTTTTAAATTGTATGTATATTTATAAGGTGGAATGAAACCCAAAATTCTGGATAGGTATATCACTAGGCTACATCTGTCATTGACTTTATCAAGGTGCCATTATTTTTTTATACAATAAGATGCTTTAATACTGACCATAATCAAAGCCAGATTTAAAATTAGCTCCCAAATATGGTGGACACAACAAAAAAGTGCTGTGATTGGAACCCTACAATACAATTGTGTTGGTTTATTAACCACTTAACACTCCAATGTTCATTAAACAGCATATAATGAGTATTATTTGTTAACTTTCTTTCTTTGTTTTTTGTTAAAGATTTATCGAAAAGTGTGATATTTTTTTTTGTAAACCTGTTTTACTAAGAAAAAAAACGTATTTTACAGAGTATCCTTGCTGCTCACCTCGACTCAGGGCTTCAGCAAGCTGATGTGAAAAGATCTGAGGAAAAGGACTTTGAAGAAGAAATAGAGAAAAAAAAAGAACATAGAAGGTAAAAAGAAGGATGGAACCAAAGAAGAGAAAGGAAGAGGGGCAGCCACAGGGGCCGATCTGATCTGGGGCTAAAACTCAGCGCCCCAAGACCAGTGATTTGGGTGCTTGAGGCGGAAAGCCCAGAGCCGGCTTCATCGGCTAATTGCTCTTCATCTGGAGGGTGGATCCACAGTGGCTAACGAGAAAGCGCTAGCGGTCTTCATTTAGCTATCAGTTCCAAGCCGTCCCCCGAGGCCCGCTCCCTCACAGCTGTCCTTTTCCTCTTTCTACCAATCAACACATCAAACGGCCGCCAATTCAGCACCCGCAAACGAGTGCGGCGAGAGGAGCGAGAGAGGCTCACCGAGAGATGAGAGAGAGAGAGGAGGGAGCATAAAGCAGACACAGCAGCGCATACCAAGCGTCAGATTTAGCTAGCCTGCCGAGTGCTCTGGATTTAGCGGGATATTTATTCTTTTATATCCAGACAAAAGAGATTGTACATGCCCTCTCGCTGCTACACCCCTCCCTCCCTTTGCCATCTATCCATCCATCCATCTATCCACCCAGCCTACCATCCATCCATGCCATCAGGTGGAAGAGGATCACAGGACAGCACAGCAGACACCATTCAGATTTTCATATCTCGTATTTAAATCTCTCGGAACATGACGTTAATAAACGACCTTGAGCCGCAAAGTCTGACATCTACGCCAGAAAGAGATAATTGATTTTGTTCCTCCCTCTTTTTTATTCATCATCACCATCTTATGTCTGACATTTGACTGTTCAATGAACATCTTCTGCGTTCCAGCAACATCCAATGCATTTCAAACAGCTTTAAGTGGGTTTGATTGAAGCTGTGGACTTTAAATTATTCACCTCTTATTTCTTGAATTTTTACCAGCTGTCCTCCGACAATTATTTAATTTGTCATGTAATCTAACAACAAAATTAACTGGTAACACTTTATTTAAATGATTCTCTATTGAATGTAACCCTACACCTAACCCTAACTCTAATCTTAACATTTTGAATAAGGTTTAGAGTTTGACTTGAGGTTTAGGCTTGGTTTAGAACTGGTTTAAGGGTTGATTTATGGTTGAGGTCAGGATTAGGGCTGGGTTTTAGGGTTGATTCATGGTTGAGGTAAGGGTTATAGTAGTACAGTTATAGGTAGGGTTAGGTTCTGTAGAGAATCATTTACATTTAACTCAGTTACATTATTATTATGTTAGTTAAACATCTTTGAGGCATCTACCTATAATAGACCATTAAAATAAAGTGTTACCAATTAACTCAAGTCCCATGCTCATAAATCACATACAAATCCAGTCCAATTCAAACTGTAGGCAAATCAGATAAAATTTGGACTTGCCTGTCCAAACCCAGGGTTTGGGTCCAATTAGCAAAAATCTGACTTCATAATATCTCATTTTTAAGATATTTACATCAAAAATAAATCTGGATACAAAAAAGAATAGAAAAGCTGGCAGTCTGAACATTCTGAACTCTAAAATAAAAGTAGGTTTGTATATTAATTATTCTCCAACTCCCAAACTCCAATCTTAACATTTTATGGCTAGGTTTAGGCTTAGATTCAAGTTTTAGGTTAAAGGTCTGGGTTTTGGTTAGAGTTAGAGGCAGGTTTATGGTTAATTTACAGTTGAGGTTAGATGTAGGGTTAGGGTTAGTTTCTATAGAGAATCATTTACTCTCAATTTACAGTTAAGTTGCAATTGTTAGACATATATTCAAATGTTCAATGTTGAATGTTAGGTGGGCATCTAGGAGGAAACCAATAAAATGACACTCAAACTATCTCACATTACAGACACATACATATCAGTTACATTTAGAAATATTAACCATTAAAAACCGCAATTGATTAATAAGGAATGTACAGCCTGAAAACACATCAGCATACTTATGAAGTTCATAAGTCTGTAAAACTGTCCACTGCCACCATTAAAAAAACATCTTGAGACATAAAGTTCCACATCTACGCCAGAAAGAGATAATTGATTTTGTTCCTTCCTCTTTTTTATTCATCATCACCATCTTATATCTGACATTTGACTGTTCAATGAACATGTCGTACATCTCTGTAACACCCAATGCATTTCAAACAGCTTTAAGTGTGTTTGATTGAAGCCGTGTGCCTTAAATTATTCACATCTTATTCCTACAACTCAGGAAAGAGAGCATTTTACCAGCCGCTGCGGTCCTCAAACAATCATTTCATATTCATATAATCTAACAGCAAATTAACAGCCCTACTTAAATATTTGCGAACAAGTATTAATATAAAAGAAGAATTGAAGTTTTAAAGTTTATTTCCATCTTCAGACTGATCATCTCCAACATAACCATAAAGTCATTAAAATTATTGGACATTTAGATACTTTAACATTTAAGGGTAAAAAGAGACACTTATTATAAAAAGGGTCAGGTGTTTGCTACAGTAGTTTGTACCACAGTTAGTTCTGACCCTGCATTGTGAAATCTCTATGTATTACTCCACTACGTACAGGTAAACTAGCAACGATGCAGCACTTACAAACCAAACAGCACAGCTACAAACAGAGCAGCAGTGGAACTATTTTACCTCACAGTTTTTTATAAACAAACAGATCACATTTTCTCATCATATATCCTCTTTAACTCAAAATCTTTCAATAAACAGCGATAACGGAACGGTGAGAGAATCGCAATAATGCACACAAGGTCCAGGCTATAATGTGTAATACTGGCAGCACAAACCTCAAATGTTCTATTGCTTAAATAACTCATGTTCAGCTGTAAATCAGTGAGCATCGCTAAAAAGTGATGGTGCTAAGTCCAGCACCTCTGGAATGAGCTAAAATGTTAATTATGATGCAGAGCACAGTACTGTAACAGTGTCTGAATGCAATCAAACCATCCTCATAGCAATGGTTTAATATTAATATAAATCCTTCCATTAACAACCATTAAAAAATCTTAAAATGCAACTTAACAGGAGAGAGAAAATACCTTCTTAACTTTCAATAGAAGTCAATGAAAAAGAGTTTATTTCAGGTAATTTTGGAGAATTTCTATTGGTTCATTCATTACGAAATAGTTTAAGGGACAATTTGTGTGCTCAAATTATGTGCTAAAATTATGTATTATGTACTTATTAACTAAAACTCGACCGAAATTGAGGTGTTTTTAATTAATCAGCAATGATATTATCCATAACTTCATAACTTTATTCTGAATATTAACTTTAGACTGAATAATGATGCTTTTAGAACTTCATGCTTAATATTATTATTGTTATATAAACTCCATGACGAATATAATCTAAAACTTTACTCCAGATTTTAACTTTATTCTAAATGTCTTTATTATTAGAACTTTTTATCTAATATAAATAGCTTAAAATTCATACTGGGTATTATCTAGATATTCACTCTGGATTTTAACTTTATACAGAACAATAATACTATTAGAATTTTATTCAGGCTTATTAAGGATTTTAAAACTTTAATAATATTAATATTAAATACTGACTTTTATCCAGAACCTCACTATGGTAGGTATTAACTGCATTCTGTATTTTGAATGGGAATTTGAGTATTTATACAGTAAACTGGTCATTTCACATTAAGCAATGGAAAGCTTGAGCATATTTTCTGCTTTACTGGTTTTGTCGATGCTCGGTCAGTGGGAGTAATTAAGGTGAGCATTATGCCGGTTGGTAATTAATGTGTAATGGTATCTGATTGGCCGTTTCCTCCCCCTGCGTGATGTTAATGATCTGAATGTGTCAGACTGGACTCCAGCTTCAGTCACCTCTGGCAATTTAAATGTCACTCTAATAACAGCTCCCAAATGACACAACGTAGCGCAGCATGTGTAGCAGCTCATGGCCATGTCAATCAATAGGCCAGTTAAAGACAAAAAATGTCAATAAACATATGCGTGAATTGATTGAATGCAGTTATTATCATATAAAGCAGTTGGGTAAATATGCAGATAATTGCTGGTGGGATTCTTGCTGATGGGGTATAAAATACCCATGGTGCACCTGGGGAGGCAGAGATACTGCTTATCCTGCTTATAAGTAACATCATTAATATACTGTTTAAGTGTTTCAGAAGAATTATAATTGTGTGATTTAATCAGAGTATTTGATCTATTTAGTGTATGATTAATGACTGTATTAAAATTGCCTCCTATAATAGTTACCAAATTTCAGAATATTTTTCAGTGCTGAAAAAAGTGAAAGGAAGAATGTAGGGTTATCAGTATTTGGGCCATATACATTTGCAATAGTAACGTTTTTTATTAAATATAGAAACATTAAGGATGATATATCGACCCTCTGGGTCCGTAATTGTGGTCTTTTGAACTAATGGTATTATTTTGTTGATTAATATAGAAACCCTTTTTTATTTTGAATTCTGTTTTGATCAGAAGATTTAATTGAATTGAGGCAATTTTAGTTTTACTATATATTTAGTTTTGTAATATTTATAATTTATTTGTTTTGTCTCTAACACATCTATACCTAGGCTTTACAACACATTAATAAACATTATTTATGATCCTTTAATATCAGCAAATGTAAATGACACTTTTAATGAGTGTCCTTAACCCTATAATGCCCAAAATGTATCCTGCATTTATTATTTTTTTAATATATGACTTCATGTATGGATATGTGTTTCTATGATAAATTTATTTTACAATAAATTTATTGAATAATTCAGAATTTAAGGTATTCCTCAATTAAAGTACTTTTGATCATCAAACATCTTTATCTTATTGTTACCTCTCTTACTTTTTGAATAAAAGCCATTTCTGTATCACTACCCCTCTAATGCACAACATGGGTCAAAAATGACCTGCCTTCATTCTCTATGTTAATTCATGTATGGTTCAGGGAAACACATTTAAATGCTGGTAACAGAACATTCAATTGTATGTAACTGTACACACATTAAATGATATGTTACATTGTAATTAAATGATAATTAACATGACAACATTTGAATCACATGTTAACATTTATCATTAAAATAATAATCATAATCACCATTATGAGAGCAACTGCATAAACTGTATTGTTACAGGATCACCTTATCATTTGCCAGGACTGGAGTACTGATACTGATACAGCTCACTGTGAGTGTGTACTGTAATTACTGCAGTGTGTATAATCTCACAGTGTAGATAATTACACCATTCCTCCCACACTCACAACACTGAAGCTCACTGGGAAATATATAGCTATATAATCACACTGCAATTACACACGTCAATACATGAGCTAATACGATGTTACAGCTACTGAGATGTGAAACGTGTGTTTATATAAGCTGTACTACTGTAATTTATATGTAACACTGAATACACACCAGTAATTACTCTGTTATTGCATGTGTTATTAACCCTCCTGTCGTGTTCACCTCCTGCCCCTTACTTTAGTGTTCCCGGTCAAATTTGACCGGTCAGTTTTAACTGCTCTTAAATTAGCACAGAAATCATTTTTCACCACCACATTTTTATACAACATTTTTTAGATGAGAACAATGTCTCAAAGCTGTGTTTAACCTGAATTTAAAGAGTTATACATAAGATAACTGCAGTGAAAGTACAAATAGGCACTGAAAATGTATTAAAAAACAAACAAAAAAATGAACAAATTTAAAAACCAAAGACAAAACTCAACATGAAGGTGTGTGTGTGTGCGTGTGTGTGTGTGTGTGTGTGCGTGCATGTGAATTCATGCACATGAGTGGCATGTGACATACATAGGCATCACATTTGCAGCACCCCAGGCTTGTTTTGTTGTCTCTAGGGGCACAGAGCTCACGTGGGTTTTCCCATGTATACCTGCATATTCCAGGCATAGCTGCTCCTGGCATCACTTGGTGGCCAGATCTTTATTCCATATTCCCCTGTTTTTCCCTTTTTGTAGCCTCATTGTTTGAGAGATATACTCCTGCTAAAATCAACAGACCTATGTAGGCTTGGAGGTCTACCAGGTCGATTTCTCTCCAGGTGCCCCCAAACACACGCTTCCCCTCCAGGTTTGTCATCTCCAGTATAATTCCCTCAATGAACTCTGGTAAAAAGAGTTGGAAGCTGGACTTGATGTCATCCACATGAGATAGCAACGCATACCGTGTTGGCCCTGGAGTCAGGGACATAACAGACACCTGTCTAGGCTGGGTGAAAATATGATGCATTGTATCATCAGGAAGTTGGTTCACGTGGGAGGATCGGGACATAAGCACGGAAAAGGGATGTGTACCCGCAAAAGACATTGTTCAATCTGAAATGTGTGTGAGTGTGTGCATGAGTGTGTTTGTGATTGTGTGCGTGAGTGAGTGAGTGTGTGCGTGAGTTAGTGTGTGAGTGAGTGTGTGTGTGAGTGAGTTGGGTTGGTGTGTATGGGGATGTTTTGTGTCTGATGAATGAATATATTCTGGTTACCCATTCATTTCCTATGGCGGTCACTTTTGACCGGGAACACCACAGGTGAAACAAGGTTGAATAAAACACTCAAAATTCAATGAAAGAGGTGATCCTCACTTTTATGTGTTCAAGTGCATAGTGTGGAGGATATCATAAGGCCTTGAGGCAATCAGATGTAAAACACAATATTTACAAGTGTTTTAAGTTGTAAATCGGTCAGATTTGACCCGAACACGACAGGAGGGTTAATGTGTTATTACAGGAATAGTATAGACACTTCAAATAAACTAAGACTGCAAGCAGTTATTATCCATTACAGTCACTTGGATCCTGATTACTCTCTCTCTCTCTCTCTCTCTCTCTCTCTCTCTCTCTCTCTCTCTCTCTCTCTATCTCTGTCTCTCTCTTTCTCTTCACCTCTCATTAGATTGTATGTATTATTACTATATGTCTTGCTCTCCTTCTTTTTGACCTCACGTTACCCTCTCTCTCTCTCTCTCTCTCTCTCTCACACACACACACACTTCTGGTGAAATGCATGTCTATCTTTCTTTCTTTATCTTGTCTTGTAACCCTTTTTTCCGCAGTAAAATAAGTTATTTACACTTCAATTAATCATTTCAGATCAGTAACAGGAATCAACCCAAATTCTGTAAAAACTAGACAACCGTTTTACTAAAAAGTAGATGTAAAAACTAAAAGGTTTGAAAGACATGAACGGTTTGATTTGTATTCAGGAAAATATTGATTTAAAAAAGAAATTCAGGAAAGAGCCAATTTTATGATTTTATTAATTATATTTTGACATTAGCAGATTTTTTAATATGTATATATATATATATTTCTCTGTCTTTTATTAATCAAATGCATATTTTACTGTCTGATTTGCTCTCTTTCTTTTTGATATCATGTCTCTTTCTTTCTCTCTCTCTATCTCTTTCTCTGTCACACACACTCGTGGTGAAATTTCTAACATTCTTTTTTTTCTCTCTCTCACTCTTTTATTAGCTCTTATTTCTTATTACTGACTTGTTACTGAAACTACTCTCTCTCTCTCTCTCTCTCTGTTTGTTGGGTATTTGTGATTATCAGCCCTGTAACGCCGCTGTGATCCGCTCGGATCTGCTGGTTTCCCGGCGATGTTGGGCGAGAGCTTGCGGTAAATCCGGGGAAAGCTGAATGTTTATCCTATGTGAGAATAATTACTGAAAAGTGTTTCTCTTAATCCGGGTAATGAGGGGCACGGAGCGGGCCGAGTGTGGCGCTGGCCGATCGACCCCACCGAGACGGTCCTTGTAAGTTAGAGGTGAGGACTGCGGAGGATAAAGGTTAGATTAGAGCGTAATCCCACCGCGCTGCGCCGTCTAATCTGTTATGATACATGGATGATCGCTTACAACAGAGGGAGAGAGAGAGAGAGTTAGTAAGCGACATTGTCATTGAGGGAGAGAGAGAGAGAGAGAGAGAGAGAGAGAGAGTGACAGAGTCTAAAATAGTTTAATATGTCGATATAATCCCAAAGTGAATAGTCCGGATTTTTCCGGCCGTGGCGGCTCGGAAACACATTGTTAAAGTTCTGAATGGTGATTTTTCTCACGGCCCGGTCCGGTCCGGGTAAAGGTGTGTGACCGCTGTGTGTGTTTGTTTAGGTTATGGGTGATCAAGGCTCAGCCTGGCTCTGATTTTATATATTATTTCAATCAGACACAATTACAGCCCGACATCACATCAGCCGCCCAATCACCTTCCAGATAACCTCTAACACCCAGAATTCCCAGTGCAGCCTGACCTCCGACCCCAGCGCTGCCAGCAATCTTCCCGCACTCTCTCTCTCTTTCACACACAGACACACACACACACACACTCTCTCTCTCTCTCTTTCACTCTCTCACACTTAAAAACATCCGTTATTTCAGAAGTTGGGATAGTGATTTTAATAACTTAAAAAATCCACTTTTTTGTCATGAGTGAGTGAATTTTTTTATGATTTTTTTTTATGACAATTTTATGTATTTTATAAATGTATAAATTTTATATATAAAAAAAACAGTCTGGTCTTCAAACTATTTTAAACTTCTTCAGCTCATTCTTTTCTACCTGAATGTTGTGTTTATTCATTTTAATACATTTGATTTGGAGGAAACTATTCTACACACTGATCTGATTTGCTGTGTGCTGTGTGAACATGCACCACTATCTTTTGGAGGGGGATTCACACCATTAAGAAATAAACCGCATTATTGTAGTTTCTTATTTGGTAATTATTTCTAACACAAATACGAAAATACAAGAATTGTGCTATAAGTCTCAAAATGCATATACTACACTATATATATATATATATATATATATATATATATATATATATATATATATATACAAGCAATATGATTTATAGGGTTTTAGATGGTTAAAGTCTCTTCCAAACGTTTCACCCTTTAATGTATATTTAAGCAGTATGTGTGTGTGTGTGTGTGTGTGTGTGTGCATAAGTGTGTGTGATTTATCTTCATACACCACTTCGACCTGGTGACGGATGGCCACTTCTGCAGCACATACTCAGTGCGGGCGGTGCGTCCGTGGCTCTGTCCGGGTTCGGCCCCCTGTGAAGTTCTCTCGCCACATTCGTCTCGGAGTGCTGCCGGTCCTCTCCCCACTAATCTGTTTCCACAAGGTGTGGTCAGAACCAGGTGAGCCGCCTCATCCATCACCAGAACACAGCGGTAGCAGCGGGCCGGGCTGACCGGCCGGGGTTTGATGGGTCGGTGGTGGAGCTGTGGGCTCTCCGTCCACATCAAAGCAGGGGAACATCTGGAGAGGGGCAGGTGGGGCAGCTTGGAGATGAAGAGGGGTTAAAAGAAGACCCATCAAAGAAGATCCATCTCTATCAACCACAAGCAACTACAGCTCTTACAGAACATGAATTTATAGAGAGCGACACCTGCTCATTTATTTTTTTTCTTCTGAAATCAAGGGTATTGTAGAGTTTATTAAAAACAGTGACCTTCTACTAGATTTTGGAGAATTGCTCATCCCAAGCTCCCCAACAAAACTCCCCATTTAAAAGTACTGGATGGAGCTCAATCATTCCAGAGAACACAGGTCCACAAGCTCCTCTATTGCAGGTTTATCTGTTTTAGAAAGTTCTCTACTTCCTAAAGCCATAATTCTTCTCCACATGGACTAGACAAGCTGAGGGTGCATTTGCACATCTGTGTCAGCAATGGGAGAAACGTGAAATACTGAATAGGTAGGTGAATGCATTTATTAGAAAGGGGGGCAAGAATTAATTGTACACATAGTGTATAACCATTGAGATTTTCATTCTTGTTGGATGCACTATGTTGTTTTTTTCCTGTTTTATTTTAGAATGCGGTTTTGATCATCACAACACTTTTATGTTTCTGATGATATAAACAGCAGTGATGGTATAGTTACTTTGAAAAAGTAATCCGATTACTGATTACTGATTACTCCTTTAAAAAGTAACTTAGTTACTTTATGGATTACTTGATTTTAAAAGTAACTAAGTTACTTTACAAGTTACTTTATTAGTTACTTTCAGCAGCTGCAGACACCACCTCCCGCCGCCTTAACATAAACATTATAACCAGTTTTGCCAATACTCCCTTTATTAGAAAATGCATT